>NW_025727350.1:345000-355000 GCF_021461385.2 Schistocerca piceifrons | reverse complement strand
CTAACCTAACCTAACCTAACCTAACCTAACCTAACCTAACCTAACCTAACCTAACCTAACCTAACCTAACCTAACCTAACCTAACCTAACCTAACCTAACCTAACCTAACCTAACCTAACCTAACCTAACCTAACCTAACCTAACCTAACCTAACCTAACCTAACCTAACCTAACCTAACCTAACCTAACCTAACCTAACCTAACCTAACCTAACCTAACCTAACCTAACCTAACCTAACCTAACCTAACCTAACCTAACCTAACCTAACCTAACCTAACCTAACCTAACCTAACCTAACCTAACCTAACCTAACCTAACCTAACCTAACCTAACCTAACCTAACCTAACCTAACCTAACCTAACCTAACCTAACCTAACCTAACCTAACCTAACCTAACCTAACCTAACCTAACCTAACCTAACCTAACCTAACCTAACCTAACCTAACCTAACCTAACCTAACCTAACCTAACCTAACCTAACCTAACCTAACCTAACCTAACCTAACCTAACCTAACCTAACCTAACCTAACCTAACCTAACCTAACCTAACCTAACCTAACCTAACCTAACCTAACCTAACCTAACCTAACCTAACCTAACCTAACCTAACCTAACCTAACCTAACCTAACCTAACCTAACCTAACCTAACCTAACCTAACCTAACCTAACCTAACCTAACCTAACCTAACCTAACCTAACCTAACCTAACCTAACCTAACCTAACCTAACCTAACCTAACCTAACCTAACCTAACCTAACCTAACCTAACCTAACCTAACCTAACCTAACCTAACCTAACCTAACCTAACCTAACCTAACCTAACCTAACCTAACCTAACCTAACCTAACCTAACCTAACCTAACCTAACCTAACCTAACCTAACCTAACCTAACCTAACCTAACCTAACCTAACCTAACCTAACCTAACCTAACCTAACCTAACCTAACCTAACCTAACCTAACCTAACCTAACCTAACCTAACCTAACCTAACCTAACCTAACCTAACCTAACCTAACCTAACCTAACCTAACCTAACCTAACCTAACCTAACCTAACCTAACCTAACCTAACCTAACCTAACCTAACCTAACCTAACCTAACCTAACCTAACCTAACCTAACCTAACCTAACCTAACCTAACCTAACCTAACCTAACCTAACCTAACCTAACCTAACCTAACCTAACCTAACCTAACCTAACCTAACCTAACCTAACCTAACCTAACCTAACCTAACCTAACCTAACCTAACCTAACCTAACCTAACCTAACCTAACCTAACCTAACCTAACCTAACCTAACCTAACCTAACCTAACCTAACCTAACCTAACCTAACCTAACCTAACCTAACCTAACCTAACCTAACCTAACCTAACCTAACCTAACCTAACCTAACCTAACCTAACCTAACCTAACCTAACCTAACCTAACCTAACCTAACCTAACCTAACCTAACCTAACCTAACCTAACCTAACCTAACCTAACCTAACCTAACCTAACCTAACCTAACCTAACCTAACCTAACCTAACCTAACCTAACCTAACCTAACCTAACCTAACCTAACCTAACCTAACCTAACCTAACCTAACCTAACCTAACCTAACCTAACCTAACCTAACCTAACCTAACCTAACCTAACCTAACCTAACCTAACCTAACCTAACCTAACCTAACCTAACCTAACCTAACCTAACCTAACCTAACCTAACCTAACCTAACCTAACCTAACCTAACCTAACCTAACCTAACCTAACCTAACCTAACCTAACCTAACCTAACCTAACCTAACCTAACCTAACCTAACCTAACCTAACCTAACCTAACCTAACCTAACCTAACCTAACCTAACCTAACCTAACCTAACCTAACCTAACCTAACCTAACCTAACCTAACCTAACCTAACCTAACCTAACCTAACCTAACCTAACCTAACCTAACCTAACCTAACCTAACCTAACCTAACCTAACCTAACCTAACCTAACCTAACCTAACCTAACCTAACCTAACCTAACCTAACCTAACCTAACCTAACCTAACCTAACCTAACCTAACCTAACCTAACCTAACCTAACCTAACCTAACCTAACCTAACCTAACCTAACCTAACCTAACCTAACCTAACCTAACCTAACCTAACCTAACCTAACCTAACCTAACCTAACCTAACCTAACCTAACCTAACCTAACCTAACCTAACCTAACCTAACCTAACCTAACCTAACCTAACCTAACCTAACCTAACCTAACCTAACCTAACCTAACCTAACCTAACCTAACCTAACCTAACCTAACCTAACCTAACCTAACCTAACCTAACCTAACCTAACCTAACCTAACCTAACCTAACCTAACCTAACCTAACCTAACCTAACCTAACCTAACCTAACCTAACCTAACCTAACCTAACCTAACCTAACCTAACCTAACCTAACCTAACCTAACCTAACCTAACCTAACCTAACCTAACCTAACCTAACCTAACCTAACCTAACCTAACCTAACCTAACCTAACCTAACCTAACCTAACCTAACCTAACCTAACCTAACCTAACCTAACCTAACCTAACCTAACCTAACCTAACCTAACCTAACCTAACCTAACCTAACCTAACCTAACCTAACCTAACCTAACCTAACCTAACCTAACCTAACCTAACCTAACCTAACCTAACCTAACCTAACCTAACCTAACCTAACCTAACCTAACCTAACCTAACCTAACCTAACCTAACCTAACCTAACCTAACCTAACCTAACCTAACCTAACCTAACCTAACCTAACCTAACCTAACCTAACCTAACCTAACCTAACCTAACCTAACCTAACCTAACCTAACCTAACCTAACCTAACCTAACCTAACCTAACCTAACCTAACCTAACCTAACCTAACCTAACCTAACCTAACCTAACCTAACCTAACCTAACCTAACCTAACCTAACCTAACCTAACCTAACCTAACCTAACCTAACCTAACCTAACCTAACCTAACCTAACCTAACCTAACCTAACCTAACCTAACCTAACCTAACCTAACCTAACCTAACCTAACCTAACCTAACCTAACCTAACCTAACCTAACCTAACCTAACCTAACCTAACCTAACCTAACCTAACCTAACCTAACCTAACCTAACCTAACCTAACCTAACCTAACCTAACCTAACCTAACCTAACCTAACCTAACCTAACCTAACCTAACCTAACCTAACCTAACCTAACCTAACCTAACCTAACCTAACCTAACCTAACCTAACCTAACCTAACCTAACCTAACCTAACCTAACCTAACCTAACCTAACCTAACCTAACCTAACCTAACCTAACCTAACCTAACCTAACCTAACCTAACCTAACCTAACCTAACCTAACCTAACCTAACCTAACCTAACCTAACCTAACCTAACCTAACCTAACCTAACCTAACCTAACCTAACCTAACCTAACCTAACCTAACCTAACCTAACCTAACCTAACCTAACCTAACCTAACCTAACCTAACCTAACCTAACCTAACCTAACCTAACCTAACCTAACCTAACCTAACCTAACCTAACCTAACCTAACCTAACCTAACCTAACCTAACCTAACCTAACCTAACCTAACCTAACCTAACCTAACCTAACCTAACCTAACCTAACCTAACCTAACCTAACCTAACCTAACCTAACCTAACCTAACCTAACCTAACCTAACCTAACCTAACCTAACCTAACCTAACCTAACCTAACCTAACCTAACCTAACCTAACCTAACCTAACCTAACCTAACCTAACCTAACCTAACCTAACCTAACCTAACCTAACCTAACCTAACCTAACCTAACCTAACCTAACCTAACCTAACCTAACCTAACCTAACCTAACCTAACCTAACCTAACCTAACCTAACCTAACCTAACCTAACCTAACCTAACCTAACCTAACCTAACCTAACCTAACCTAACCTAACCTAACCTAACCTAACCTAACCTAACCTAACCTAACCTAACCTAACCTAACCTAACCTAACCTAACCTAACCTAACCTAACCTAACCTAACCTAACCTAACCTAACCTAACCTAACCTAACCTAACCTAACCTAACCTAACCTAACCTAACCTAACCTAACCTAACCTAACCTAACCTAACCTAACCTAACCTAACCTAACCTAACCTAACCTAACCTAACCTAACCTAACCTAACCTAACCTAACCTAACCTAACCTAACCTAACCTAACCTAACCTAACCTAACCTAACCTAACCTAACCTAACCTAACCTAACCTAACCTAACCTAACCTAACCTAACCTAACCTAACCTAACCTAACCTAACCTAACCTAACCTAACCTAACCTAACCTAACCTAACCTAACCTAACCTAACCTAACCTAACCTAACCTAACCTAACCTAACCTAACCTAACCTAACCTAACCTAACCTAACCTAACCTAACCTAACCTAACCTAACCTAACCTAACCTAACCTAACCTAACCTAACCTAACCTAACCTAACCTAACCTAACCTAACCTAACCTAACCTAACCTAACCTAACCTAACCTAACCTAACCTAACCTAACCTAACCTAACCTAACCTAACCTAACCTAACCTAACCTAACCTAACCTAACCTAACCTAACCTAACCTAACCTAACCTAACCTAACCTAACCTAACCTAACCTAACCTAACCTAACCTAACCTAACCTAACCTAACCTAACCTAACCTAACCTAACCTAACCTAACCTAACCTAACCTAACCTAACCTAACCTAACCTAACCTAACCTAACCTAACCTAACCTAACCTAACCTAACCTAACCTAACCTAACCTAACCTAACCTAACCTAACCTAACCTAACCTAACCTAACCTAACCTAACCTAACCTAACCTAACCTAACCTAACCTAACCTAACCTAACCTAACCTAACCTAACCTAACCTAACCTAACCTAACCTAACCTAACCTAACCTAACCTAACCTAACCTAACCTAACCTAACCTAACCTAACCTAACCTAACCTAACCTAACCTAACCTAACCTAACCTAACCTAACCTAACCTAACCTAACCTAACCTAACCTAACCTAACCTAACCTAACCTAACCTAACCTAACCTAACCTAACCTAACCTAACCTAACCTAACCTAACCTAACCTAACCTAACCTAACCTAACCTAACCTAACCTAACCTAACCTAACCTAACCTAACCTAACCTAACCTAACCTAACCTAACCTAACCTAACCTAACCTAACCTAACCTAACCTAACCTAACCTAACCTAACCTAACCTAACCTAACCTAACCTAACCTAACCTAACCTAACCTAACCTAACCTAACCTAACCTAACCTAACCTAACCTAACCTAACCTAACCTAACCTAACCTAACCTAACCTAACCTAACCTAACCTAACCTAACCTAACCTAACCTAACCTAACCTAACCTAACCTAACCTAACCTAACCTAACCTAACCTAACCTAACCTAACCTAACCTAACCTAACCTAACCTAACCTAACCTAACCTAACCTAACCTAACCTAACCTAACCTAACCTAACCTAACCTAACCTAACCTAACCTAACCTAACCTAACCTAACCTAACCTAACCTAACCTAACCTAACCTAACCTAACCTAACCTAACCTAACCTAACCTAACCTAACCTAACCTAACCTAACCTAACCTAACCTAACCTAACCTAACCTAACCTAACCTAACCTAACCTAACCTAACCTAACCTAACCTAACCTAACCTAACCTAACCTAACCTAACCTAACCTAACCTAACCTAACCTAACCTAACCTAACCTAACCTAACCTAACCTAACCTAACCTAACCTAACCTAACCTAACCTAACCTAACCTAACCTAACCTAACCTAACCTAACCTAACCTAACCTAACCTAACCTAACCTAACCTAACCTAACCTAACCTAACCTAACCTAACCTAACCTAACCTAACCTAACCTAACCTAACCTAACCTAACCTAACCTAACCTAACCTAACCTAACCTAACCTAACCTAACCTAACCTAACCTAACCTAACCTAACCTAACCTAACCTAACCTAACCTAACCTAACCTAACCTAACCTAACCTAACCTAACCTAACCTAACCTAACCTAACCTAACCTAACCTAACCTAACCTAACCTAACCTAACCTAACCTAACCTAACCTAACCTAACCTAACCTAACCTAACCTAACCTAACCTAACCTAACCTAACCTAACCTAACCTAACCTAACCTAACCTAACCTAACCTAACCTAACCTAACCTAACCTAACCTAACCTAACCTAACCTAACCTAACCTAACCTAACCTAACCTAACCTAACCTAACCTAACCTAACCTAACCTAACCTAACCTAACCTAACCTAACCTAACCTAACCTAACCTAACCTAACCTAACCTAACCTAACCTAACCTAACCTAACCTAACCTAACCTAACCTAACCTAACCTAACCTAACCTAACCTAACCTAACCTAACCTAACCTAACCTAACCTAACCTAACCTAACCTAACCTAACCTAACCTAACCTAACCTAACCTAACCTAACCTAACCTAACCTAACCTAACCTAACCTAACCTAACCTAACCTAACCTAACCTAACCTAACCTAACCTAACCTAACCTAACCTAACCTAACCTAACCTAACCTAACCTAACCTAACCTAACCTAACCTAACCTAACCTAACCTAACCTAACCTAACCTAACCTAACCTAACCTAACCTAACCTAACCTAACCTAACCTAACCTAACCTAACCTAACCTAACCTAACCTAACCTAACCTAACCTAACCTAACCTAACCTAACCTAACCTAACCTAACCTAACCTAACCTAACCTAACCTAACCTAACCTAACCTAACCTAACCTAACCTAACCTAACCTAACCTAACCTAACCTAACCTAACCTAACCTAACCTAACCTAACCTAACCTAACCTAACCTAACCTAACCTAACCTAACCTAACCTAACCTAACCTAACCTAACCTAACCTAACCTAACCTAACCTAACCTAACCTAACCTAACCTAACCTAACCTAACCTAACCTAACCTAACCTAACCTAACCTAACCTAACCTAACCTAACCTAACCTAACCTAACCTAACCTAACCTAACCTAACCTAACCTAACCTAACCTAACCTAACCTAACCTAACCTAACCTAACCTAACCTAACCTAACCTAACCTAACCTAACCTAACCTAACCTAACCTAACCTAACCTAACCTAACCTAACCTAACCTAACCTAACCTAACCTAACCTAACCTAACCTAACCTAACCTAACCTAACCTAACCTAACCTAACCTAACCTAACCTAACCTAACCTAACCTAACCTAACCTAACCTAACCTAACCTAACCTAACCTAACCTAACCTAACCTAACCTAACCTAACCTAACCTAACCTAACCTAACCTAACCTAACCTAACCTAACCTAACCTAACCTAACCTAACCTAACCTAACCTAACCTAACCTAACCTAACCTAACCTAACCTAACCTAACCTAACCTAACCTAACCTAACCTAACCTAACCTAACCTAACCTAACCTAACCTAACCTAACCTAACCTAACCTAACCTAACCTAACCTAACCTAACCTAACCTAACCTAACCTAACCTAACCTAACCTAACCTAACCTAACCTAACCTAACCTAACCTAACCTAACCTAACCTAACCTAACCTAACCTAACCTAACCTAACCTAACCTAACCTAACCTAACCTAACCTAACCTAACCTAACCTAACCTAACCTAACCTAACCTAACCTAACCTAACCTAACCTAACCTAACCTAACCTAACCTAACCTAACCTAACCTAACCTAACCTAACCTAACCTAACCTAACCTAACCTAACCTAACCTAACCTAACCTAACCTAACCTAACCTAACCTAACCTAACCTAACCTAACCTAACCTAACCTAACCTAACCTAACCTAACCTAACCTAACCTAACCTAACCTAACCTAACCTAACCTAACCTAACCTAACCTAACCTAACCTAACCTAACCTAACCTAACCTAACCTAACCTAACCTAACCTAACCTAACCTAACCTAACCTAACCTAACCTAACCTAACCTAACCTAACCTAACCTAACCTAACCTAACCTAACCTAACCTAACCTAACCTAACCTAACCTAACCTAACCTAACCTAACCTAACCTAACCTAACCTAACCTAACCTAACCTAACCTAACCTAACCTAACCTAACCTAACCTAACCTAACCTAACCTAACCTAACCTAACCTAACCTAACCTAACCTAACCTAACCTAACCTAACCTAACCTAACCTAACCTAACCTAACCTAACCTAACCTAACCTAACCTAACCTAACCTAACCTAACCTAACCTAACCTAACCTAACCTAACCTAACCTAACCTAACCTAACCTAACCTAACCTAACCTAACCTAACCTAACCTAACCTAACCTAACCTAACCTAACCTAACCTAACCTAACCTAACCTAACCTAACCTAACCTAACCTAACCTAACCTAACCTAACCTAACCTAACCTAACCTAACCTAACCTAACCTAACCTAACCTAACCTAACCTAACCTAACCTAACCTAACCTAACCTAACCTAACCTAACCTAACCTAACCTAACCTAACCTAACCTAACCTAACCTAACCTAACCTAACCTAACCTAACCTAACCTAACCTAACCTAACCTAACCTAACCTAACCTAACCTAACCTAACCTAACCTAACCTAACCTAACCTAACCTAACCTAACCTAACCTAACCTAACCTAACCTAACCTAACCTAACCTAACCTAACCTAACCTAACCTAACCTAACCTAACCTAACCTAACCTAACCTAACCTAACCTAACCTAACCTAACCTAACCTAACCTAACCTAACCTAACCTAACCTAACCTAACCTAACCTAACCTAACCTAACCTAACCTAACCTAACCTAACCTAACCTAACCTAACCTAACCTAACCTAACCTAACCTAACCTAACCTAACCTAACCTAACCTAACCTAACCTAACCTAACCTAACCTAACCTAACCTAACCTAACCTAACCTAACCTAACCTAACCTAACCTAACCTAACCTAACCTAACCTAACCTAACCTAACCTAACCTAACCTAACCTAACCTAACCTAACCTAACCTAACCTAACCTAACCTAACCTAACCTAACCTAACCTAACCTAACCTAACCTAACCTAACCTAACCTAACCTAACCTAACCTAACCTAACCTAACCTAACCTAACCTAACCTAACCTAACCTAACCTAACCTAACCTAACCTAACCTAACCTAACCTAACCTAACCTAACCTAACCTAACCTAACCTAACCTAACCTAACCTAACCTAACCTAACCTAACCTAACCTAACCTAACCTAACCTAACCTAACCTAACCTAACCTAACCTAACCTAACCTAACCTAACCTAACCTAACCTAACCTAACCTAACCTAACCTAACCTAACCTAACCTAACCTAACCTAACCTAACCTAACCTAACCTAACCTAACCTAACCTAACCTAACCTAACCTAACCTAACCTAACCTAACCTAACCTAACCTAACCTAACCTAACCTAACCTAACCTAACCTAACCTAACCTAACCTAACCTAACCTAACCTAACCTAACCTAACCTAACCTAACCTAACCTAACCTAACCTAACCTAACCTAACCTAACCTAACCTAACCTAACCTAACCTAACCTAACCTAACCTAACCTAACCTAACCTAACCTAACCTAACCTAACCTAACCTAACCTAACCTAACCTAACCTAACCTAACCGAACCGAACCTAACCGAACCTAACATAACCTAACCTAACCTAACTTAACCTAACCTAACCCAACCCAACCCAACCTATCCCAAACTAACCTAACCTAACCAAACCCAACCTAATTTAACCTAAGCAAACCAAACCAAACCAAACCAAACCAAACTAAACCAAACCAAAAAAAACGAAACCAACCAAACCAAACCAAACC
>NW_025727350.1:260000-265000 GCF_021461385.2 Schistocerca piceifrons | reverse complement strand
AACCCAAACCAAACCTAACCTGACCAAACATAACCTAACCTGACCTAACCTAACCTAACCTAATCTAACCTAACCTAACCTACCCAAACCTAACCAAACCTAACCAAACCTAACGAAACCAAACCCAACCAAACCAAACCAAACCAACCAAACCAAACCAAACCTAACCTAACAAAACCAAATCATACCATACCAAACCAAACCAAACCTAACCAAACATACCCAACCTAACCTAACCTAACCTAGCCTAACCTAACCTAACCTAACATAACGAAACCAAACCAAACCAACCCAAACCAAACCATACCAAACCAAACCAAACCAAATGAAACCAAACCAAACCAAATGAAACCAAATCAAACCTAACCAAACGAAACCAAACCATACCAAATCAAACCAAACCAAACCAAACCAAACCAAACCAAACCAAACCAAACCAAACCAAACCAAACCAAACCAAACCAAACCAAACCTAACCTAAACTAACCTAACCTAACCTAACATAACCAAACCAGATCAAACTTAACCAAACCAGACCAAACCAAAACAAATCAAACCAGACCAGACCAAACCAAGCCAAACCTAACCAAACAAAACCAAGCCAAACCAAACCAAAAAAACCAAACCTAACCTAACCTAACGTAACCTAACCTAACCTAACCTAACCTAACCTAACCAAACCTAACCTAACCTAACCAAGACAAACCAAACCAAACCAAACCAAACCTAACCTAACCTAACGTAATATAACCTAACCTAACCTAACCTACACTAACCTAAACTAACCTAACCGATCCGAACGACACCGAACCGAACCGAACCGAACGGAACCGAACGGAACGGAACCGAACCGAACCGAACCGAACCGAACCGAGCTGCACCGAACCGAACCTAACCTAACCTAACCTAGCCTAACCTCACCTCACCTAACTTAACCTAACCTAACCTAACCTAACCTAACCAAACCAAATTAAACCAAACCAAACCAAACAAAAGCAAACAAAACCTAACCTAACTTAACCTAACCTAACCTAACCTAACCAACCTAACCTAACCTAAACTAACCTAACCTAACCTAACCTACCCTAACCTAACCTAAGCTAACCTAATCTAACCTAACCTAACTTAATTCAACAAAACCTAACCAAACCAAACCAAACCAAACCAAACCAAACCAAACCAAACCAAACCTAACCTAACCTAACCTAACAATACCAAACCAAACCAAACCAAACCAAACCTAACCAAATCTAACCCAACCTAACCTAACCTGACATAACCTAACCTAACTTAACCTAACCTACCCTAATCTAACCTAACCTACCCTAACCTAACCAAACCTAACCTAACCTGACCTAACCTAACCTAACCTAATCTAACCTAACCTAACCTAACCTAACCTACCCAAAACTAACCAAACCTAACCAAACCTAACCAAACCAAACCAAACCAAACCAAACCAAACCAAACAAACCAAACCAAACCTAACCTAACCTAACCTAACAAAACCAAATCATACCCTACCAAACCAAACCAAACCTAACCAAACCTACCCAACCTAACCTAACCTAACATAACCTAACCTAACCTAACCTAACCTAACCTAACCTAACCTAACCTAACCTAACCAATACAAACCAAACCAAACCAAACCAAACCTAACCTAACCTAACCTAATATAACCTAACCTAACCTAACCTACACTAACCTAAACTAACCTAATGGAACCGAACCGAACCAAACCGAACCGAACCGAACGGAACCGAACCGAACCTAACCAAACCAAACCAAACCAAACAAAAGCAAACAAAACCTAACCTAACTTAACCTAACCTAACCTAACCTAACCTAACCTAACCTAACCAAACGAAACGAAATCAAACCAAACCAAACCAAACCAAACCTAACCTAACCTAACCTAATAAAATCAAATCAAACCAAACCAAACCAAACCCAACCAAACCTACCCAACCTAACCTAACCTAACTTAACCTAACCTAACCTAACCTAACCTAACGTAACCTAACCTAACCTAACCTAACCTAACCTAACCTAACGAAACCAAACCAAACCAAATCAAACCAAACCAAACCAAACCATACCAAACCAAACCAAACCAAACCAAACCAAACCAAACCAAACCAAACCAAACCAAACCTAACCTAACCTAACCTAACCTAACCCAACCTAACCTAACCTAACCTAACCTAACCTAACCTAACCTAACCAAACCTAACCACACCTAATCAAACCAAACCAAACCAAACCAAAGCAAACCTAACCTAACCTAACCCTACCTATTTTAACCTATCAAAACAAAACCAAACCAAACCAAACCAAACCAAACAAAACCTAACCTAACCTAACCTTACCTAACCTAACCTAACCTAACCTAACCTAACCTAACCTAACCAAACCAAACCTAACCGAACCTAACCTAAACTAACCTAACCTAACTTAACCTAACCTAACCCAACCGAACCCAACCTACCCCAAACTAACCTAACTTAACCTAACCCAACCTAACCTAACCTAACCTAACCAAACCAAACAAAACCAAACCAAACGAAACCAAACCAAACCAAAAAAAATGAAACCAAGCAAACCAAACAAAACCAAACCAAACCAAACCAAACCTAACCTAATCTAACCTAACCTAACCTAACCTAACCTAACCTAACCTAACGCAAACCAACCCAACCAAACCCAACCTAACCTAACCTAAGCTAAACTAACCTAACCTAACCTAATCTCACCTAACCAAACCAAACCAAACCAAACCAAAACATACGAAACCAGACCAAACCAAACCAAACCAAACCAAACCAACCCAAACCTTACCTAACATAACCAAACCTAACCTAACCTAACCTAACCTAACCTAACCTAACCTAACCTAATCTAACCTAACCTAACTTAATTCATCAAAACCTAACCAAACCAAACCAAACCAAACCAAACCAAACAAAACCGAACGGAACCAAAGGGAACGAATCGAACGGAACAGACCCGAACCGAACCGAACCGAACCTAACCTAACCTAACCGAACCTAACCTAACCTAACCTCACCTCACCTCACCTAACCTAACCTAACCTAAACTGACCTAACCTAACCTAACCTAACGAAACCAAACCAAACCAAACAAAACAAAACCTAACCTAACCTAACCTAACCTAACCTAACCACACCTAACCAAATCCAACCAAACCAAACCAAACAAAACCAAACCAAACCAAACCAAACCAAACCAAACCAAAACCAAACCAAACAAAATCAAACCAAACTTAACCTAACCTAAACTAACCTAACCTAACCTAACCTAACCTAACCTAACCTAACCTAACCAAACCTAACCTAACCTAACCTTACCTAACCTAACCTAACCTAACCTAACCTAACCCAACCCAACCCAACCTAACCCAACTTAACCTATACTAACCTAACCAAATCAAACCAATCCCAACCAAACCAAACCAAACCAAACCAAACCTAACCTAACCTAACCTAACCTAACCTAACCTAAAGTAACCTAACCTAACCTAACCTAACCAAACCTAACCAAACCAAACCAAACCAAACCAAACCAAAGTAAACCAAACCAACCAAACCAAACCAAACCTAACCTAACCTAACCTAACCTAACAAAACCAAATCATACCATACCAAACTAAACCAAACCTAACCAAACCTATCTAACCTAACCTAACCTAACCTAACCTAACCTAACCTAACGAAACCAAACCAAACCAATCCAAACCAAACCAAACCAAACCAAACGAAACCAAACCAAACCAAACCAAACCAAACCAAACCAAACGAAACGAAACCAAAATTAACCAAACGAAACCAAAACCAAACCAAACCAAACCAAACCTAACCTAACCTAACCTAATAAAAGCCAAATCAAACCAAACCAAACCAAACCCAACCAAACCTACCCAACCTGACCTACCCTAACCTAACTTAACCTAACCTAACCTAACCTAACCTAACCTAACCTAACCTAACGAAACGAAACCAAACCAAACCAAACCAAACCAAACCAAACCAAACCAAACCAAACGAAACCAAAACAAACCAAACCAAACCAAACCAAACCTAACCTAACCCAACCTAACCTAACCCAACCTAACCTAACCTAACCTAACCACACCTAACCAAACCAAACCAAACCAAAGCAAACCTAACCTAACCTAACCTAACCTATTTTAACCTAACAAAACAAAACCAAACCAAACCAAACCAAACCAAACAAAACCTAACCTATCCTAACCTAACCTATCCTAACATAACTTTTCCTAACCTAACCCAACCCAACCCAACCTAACCCAAACTAACCCAACCTAACCTAACCCAACCTAACCTAACCTAACCTATCCAAACCAAACCAAACCAAACTAAACCAAAAAAATTAAACCAAACTAAACGAAACCAAACCAAACAGAACGAAACCAAACCAAAAAAACGAAACCAACCAAACCAAACCAAACCAAACCAAACCAAACCCAACTTAATCTAACCTAACCTAACCTAACCTAACCCAAACCAACCCAACCAAACCCAACCTAACCTAACCTAACCTAACCCAACCTAACCAAACCTAATCTAACCTAACCAAACCAAACCAAACCAAACCAAACCATACGAAACCAGACCAAACCAAACCAAACCAAACCAGACGTTACCTAACATAACCTAACCTAACCTAACCTAACCTAACCTAACATAACCTAACCTAACCTAACCTAACCTAACCTAACCTAACCAAACCTAACCTAACCTAACCTTACCTAATATAATCAACCCTAACCTAATGTAACCTAACCTAACCTAACCCAACCCAACACAACCCAACCCAACCCAACACAACCCAAGCAAACGAGACCCAACCTAACCCAACCCAACACAACCCAACAATACACAACCCAACAGGACACAACCCAACCCAAAGCAACCCAACCCAACCCAAACGAACCCAACCCAACCCAACAAAACTCA
>NW_025727350.1:197500-200000 GCF_021461385.2 Schistocerca piceifrons | reverse complement strand
TAACCCAACCTAACCTAACCTAATCTAACCTAACTTAACCTAACCAAACCAAACCAAACCAAACCAAACCAACCAAACCAAACCAAACCTAACCTAACCTAACCTAACCTAACAAAACCAAACCATAACATACCAAACCAAACCAAACCTAACCAAACCTACCCAACCTAACCAAACCTAACATAACCTAACCTAACCTAACCTAACGAAACCAAACCAAACCAAACCAAACCAAACCAAACCGAACCAAACCAAACCAAACGAAACCAAACCAAAACAAACCAAACCAAACGAAACCAAACCAAACCAAACGAAAGCAAAACCAAACCAAACCAAACCAAACCAAACCAAACCAAACCTAACCTAACCTAACCTAACCTAACCTAACCCAACCTAACCTAACCAAACCAAACCAAACCAAACCTAACCTAATTTAACCTAACCTAACCTAACCCAACCTAACCTAACCCAAACCAACATAACAAAACCCAACCTAACCTAACCTAACCTAACCTAACCTAACCTACCCTAACCTTAACTAACCAAACCAAACCAAACAGAACCACACCACACGAAATCAGACCAAACCAAACCAAACCAAACCAAACCAAACCAAACCTTACCTAACCTAACCTAACCTAACGTAACCTAACCTAACCTATCCTAACCTAACCTAACCTAGCCTAACCTAACCTAAGCTAACCTAACCTAACTTAATTCCACAAAACCTAACCAAACCAAACCAAACCTAACCTAACCTAACCTAACCTAACCCAACCTAACCTAACCTGACATAACCTAACTTAACTTAACCAAACCTAACCTAGTCTAACCAAACCTAACCTAACCTAACCTAACCTAACCAAACCTAACCTAACCTAACCTAACCTAACCTAAGCTAACCTAACCTAACCTAAAGTAACCTAACCTAAACTAACCTAACCAAACCTAACCAAAACAAACCAAGCCAAACCAAACCAAACCAAACCAAACCAAACCAAACCAACCAAACCAAACCAAACCTAACCTAACCTAACCTAACAAAACCAAATCATACCATACCAAACTAAACCAAACCTAACCAAACCTACCCAACATAACCTAACCTAACCTAACTTAACCTAACGAAACCAAACCAATCCAAACCAAACCAAACCAAACCTAACCAAACAAAACCAAACCAAACCATACCAAACCAAACCAAACCAAACCAAACCAAACGAAACCAAACCAAACCAAACGAAACCAAACCAAACCAAACGAAACCAAACCAAACCAAACCAAACCAAACCTATCCTAACCTAACCTAATAAAACCAAATAAAACCAAACCAAACCAAACTAAACCCAAACAAACCTACCCAACCTAACCTAACCTAACCTAACCTAACCTAACCTAACCTAACCTAACCTAACGAACCCAAACCAAACCAAACCAAACCAAACCAAACCAAAGCAAACAAAACCAAACCAAACGAAACGGAACCAAACCAATCCAAACCAAACCAAACCAAACCACACCAAACCAAACCAAACCAAACCTAACCTAACCTAACCTAACCTAACCTAACCAAACGAAACCAAACCAAACCAAACCAAACCAAAACTAACCTAACCTAACCTAATAAAACCAAATCAAACCAAACCAAACCAAACCAAACCCAACCAAACCTACCCAACCTAACCTAACCTAACCTAACCTAACCTAACCTAACCTAACCTAACCTAACCTAGCGAAACCAAACCAAACCAAACCAAACCAAACCAAACCAAACCAAACGAAGCCAAACGAAACCAAACCAAACCAAACCAACCAAACCAAACCAAAAAAAACCAAACCAAACCAAACCAAACCAAACCTAACCTAACCTAACCTGATCTAACCTAGCCCAACCTAACCTAACCTAACCTAACCTAACCTAACCTAACCTAACCACACCTAACCAAACCAAACCAAACCAAAGCAAACCTAACCTAACCTAACCTAACCTATTTTAACCTAACAAAACAAATCAAAACCAAACCAAACCAAACCAAACAAAACCTAACCTAACCTAACCTTACCTAACCTAACCTAACCTAACCTAACCTAACCTAACCAAACCGAACCTAACCGAACCTAAACTAACCTAACCTTACCTAACTTAACCTAACCTAACCCAACCGAACCCAACCTACCCCAAACTAACCTAACCTAACCTAACCCAACCTAACCTAACCTAACCTAACCAAACCAAACCAAACCAAACCAAACCAAACCAAACCAAAGAAATATAGACCAAACTAAACAAAACCAAACCAAACGAAACCAAACCAAACCAAAAAAAATGAAACCAACCAAACCAAACAAAACCAAACCAAACCAAACCAAACCTAACCTAATCTAACATAACCTAACCTAACCTAACCTAACCCAAACCAACCCAACCAAACCCAACCTAACCTAACCCAACCTAACCTAACCTACTCTAACCTAACCAAACCAAACCAAACCAAGCCAA
>NW_025727350.1:162500-167500 GCF_021461385.2 Schistocerca piceifrons | reverse complement strand
CTAACCTAACCTAACTTTAGAAAACGAAACCAAACCAAACAAAACCAAACCTAACCTAACCTAACCTAACCTAACCTAACCTAACCTAACCTTACCTAACCAAACCAAACCAAACCAATCGAAACCAAACGAAACCAAAACCAAACCAAACCAAACCAACCAAACCAAACCAAACCTAACCTAACCTAACCTAACCTAACCTAACAAAACCAAATCATACCATACCAAACCAAAACAAACCTAACCAAACATACCCAACCTAACCTAACCTAACCTAACCTAACCTAACCACACCTAACCAAACCAAACCAAACCAAACCAAAGCAAACCTAACCTAACCTAACCTAAACCAAACCAAACCAAACCAAACCAAACCAAATCAAACCAAACCAAACCAAAGCAAACCAAACCAAACCAAACGAAACGGAACCAAACCAATAAAAACCAAACCAAACTATACCAAACCAAACCAAACCAAACCAAACCAAACCAAACCTAACCTAACCTAACCTAACCTAACCTAACCTAACCACACCTAACCAAACCAAACCAAACCAAACCAAACCAAACCGAAGCAAACCTAACCTAACCTAACCTAACCTATTTTAACCTAACAAAACAAAACCAAACAAAACCAAACCAAACCAAACAAAACCTAACCTAACCTAACCTAACCTAACCTAACCTAACCTAACCTAACCTAACCGAACCTAACCGAACCGAACCTAACATAACCTAACCTAACCTAACCTAACCTAACCTAACCCAACCTAACCTAACCCAACCCAAACCAACCTAACCCAAACTAACCTAACCTAACCTAACCCAACCTAACCTAACCTAACCAAACCAAACCAAACCAAACCAAACCAAACCAAACCAAACCAAACCAAAATAAACCAAACGAAATGAAACCAAACCAAACGAAACGAAACCAAACCAAACCAAACGAAACCAACCAAACAAAACCAAACGAAACCAAACCAAACCAAACCTAACCAAATCTAACCTAACCTAACCTAACCTAACCTAACCTTACCTAACCAAACCAAACCAAACCAAACAAAACCTAACCTAACTTAAACTAACCTAACGTAACCTAACCTAACCTAACCTAACCACACCTAACCAAACCAAACCAAACCAAACCAAACCAAAACAAAGCAAACCTAACCTAACCTAACCTAACCTATTTTAATCTAATAAAACAAAACCAAACCAAACCAAACCAAACAAAACCTAATCTAACCTAACCTAACATAACCGAACCTAACCGAACCGAACCAAACCTAACCTAACCTAACCTAACCTAACCTAACCTAACCTAACTTAACCTAACCTAACCTAACCACACCTAACCAAACCAAACCAAACCAAACCAAAGCAAACCTAACCTAACCTAACCTAAACCAAACCAAACCAAACCAAACCAAACCAAATCAAACCAAACCAAACCAAAGCAAACCAAACCAAACCAAACGAAACGGAACCAAACCAATAAAAACCAAACCAAACTATACCAAACCAAACCAAACCAAACCAAACCAAACCAAACCAAACCTAACCTAACCTAACCTAACCTAACCTAACCTAACCACACCTAACCAAACCAAACCAAACCAAACCAAACCAAACCGAAGCAAACCTAACCTAACCTAACCTAACCTATTTTAACCTAACAAAACAAAACCAAACAAAACCAAACCAAACCAAACAAAACCTAACCTAACCTAACCTAACCTAACCTAACCTAACCTAACCGAACCTAACCGAACCGAACCTAACATAACCTAACCTAACCTAACCTAACCTAACCTAACCTAACCTAACTTAACCCAACCCAAACCAACCTAACCCAAACTAACCTAACCTAACCTAACCCAACCTAACCTAACCTAACCAAACCAAACCAAACCAAACCAAACCAAACCAAACCAAACCAAAATAAACCAAACGAAATGAAACCAAACCAAACGAAACCAAACCAAACCAAACCAAACGAAACCAACCAAACAAAACCAAACGAAACCAAACCAAACCAAACCTAACCAAATCTAACCTAACCTAACCTAACCTAACCTAACCTTACCTAACCAAACCAAACCAAACCAAACAAAACCTAACCTAACTTAAACTAACCTAACGTAACCTAACCTAACCTAACCTAACCACACCTAACCAAACCAAACCAAACCAAACCAAACCAAAACAAAGCAAACCTAACCTAACCTAACCTAACCTATTTTAATCTAATAAAACAAAACCAAACCAAACCAAACCAAACAAAACCTAATCTAACCTAACCTAACCTAACCGAACCTAACCGAACCGAACCGAACCTAACCTAACCTAACCTAACCTAACCTAACCTAACCTAACTTAACCTAACCTAACCCAACCCAACCCAACCTAACCCAAACTAACCTAACCTAACCTAACCCAAACTAACCTAACCTTACCTAACCAAACCAAATCAAACCAAACCAAACCAAACCAAAATAAACCAAACCAAACGAAACCAAACCAAACGAAACCAAACCAAACCAATCGAAAACAAACCAAACCAAATTTAACCAAACCAAACCAAACCAAACCAATCCAAACCTAACCTAATCTAACCTAACCTAACCTAACCTAATCCAAACCAACCCAACCAAACCCATCCTAACCTAACCTAACCTAACCTAACCAAACCAAACCATATGAAACCAGACCAAACCAAACCAAACCAAACCAAACCAAACCAAACCTTACCTAACGTAACCTAACCTAACCTAACCTAACCTAACCTAACCTAACCTAACATAACCTAACCTAACCAAACCCAACCTAACCTAACCTAACCTAACCAAACCTAATCTAACCTAACCAAACCAAACAAAACCAAACCAAACCAAACCAAACCAAACCAAACGAAACCAAAACCAAACCAAACCAATCCAAACTTAACCTAACCTAAACTAACCTAACCTAACCTAACCTAACCGAACCTAACCTAACCTAACCTTACCTAACCTAACCTAACCTAACCTAACCTAACCCAACCCAACACAACCTAACCCAACTTAACCTAAACTAACCTAACCAAACCAAACCAATCCCAACCAAACCAAACCAAACCAAACCAAACCAAACCCAACCAAACCTACCCAACCTAACCTAACCTAACCTAACTTAACCTAACCTAACCTAACCTAACCTAACCTAACCTAACCTAACGAAACCAAACCAAACCAAACCAAACCAAACCAAACCAAACGAAACCAAACCAAACCAAACCAAACAAAACAAAACAAAACAAAACCAAACCTAACCTCCTAACCTAACCCAACCTAACCTAACCTAACCTAACCTAACCTAACCAAACCAAACCAAACCAAAGCAAACCTAACCTAACCTAACCTAACCTATTTTAACCTAACAAAACCAAACCAAACCAAACCAAACAAAACCTAACCTAACCTAACCTAACCTAACGAAACCAAACCAAACCAAACCAAACCAAACCAAACCAAACCAAACGAAACCAAACCAAACCAAACCAAACCAAACCAATCCAAACCAAACAAAACCAAACCTAGCCTAACCTAACCTAACCTAACCTAACCCAACCTAACCTTACCTAACCTAACCTAACCCAACCTAACCTAACCTAACCTAACCTAACCTAACCTAACCAAACCAAACCAAACCAAAAAAAATAAACCAAACTAAACGAAACCAAACCAAACGAAACCAAACCAAAACAAAAAAAACGAAACCAACTAAACCAAACCATACCAACCCAAACGAAACCAAACCAAACCAAACCAAACGAAACCAAACCAAACCAAACCAAACGAAACCAAACCAAACCAAACCAAACTAAACCAAACCTAACCTAACCAAACCTAACCAAACCAATCCAAACCAAACCAAACCAAACCAACCAAACCAAATCAAACCAACCAAACCAAACCAAACCTAACCTAACCTAACCTAACCTAACCTAACCTAACCTAACTTAATCTAACCTAACCTAACCTATCCTAACCTATCCAAACCTAACCAAACCTAAACAAACCAAAACAAACCAAACGTAACCTAACCTAACCCAACCTAACAAAACCAAATCATAACATACCAAACCAAACCAAACCTAACCAAACCTACCCAAGCTAACCTAACCTAACCTAACCTAACCTAACCTAAACTAACCTAACCTAACCTAACCTAACGAAACCAAACCAAACCAAATCAAACCAAACCATACCAAACCAAACCAAACCAAACCAAACCACAACAAACCAATCCAAACCAAACCAAACCAAACCAAACCAACACAAACTAAAAAAAACCTAACCTAAGCTAATCAAACCTAACCTAACCTAACCTAACCTAACCTAACCTAACCTATACTAACCTAACCTAACCTAACCAAACCTAACCAAACCAAACCAAACCAAACCAATGCAAACCTAACCTAACCTAACCTAACATAAAAAAACCAAACCAAACCAAACCAAACCTAACCTAACCTAACCTAACCTAACCTAACCTAACCTTACCTAACCAAACCAAACCAAACCAAACCAAATCAAACGAAACCAAAACCAAACCAAACGAAACCAAACCAAACCAAACCAAACCAAACCTAACCTAACCTAACCTAACCTAACCTAACCTAACCTAAAGTAACCTAACCTAACCTAACCTAACCAAACCTAACCAAACCAATCCAAACCAATCCGAACCAAACCAACCAAACCAAACCAAACCTAACCTAACCTAACCTAACCTAACCTCACCTAACCTAACAAAACCAAATCATACCATACCAAACCAAAACAAACCTAACCAAACCTACACAACCTAACCAAACCTTACCTAACCTAACCTAACCTAACCTAACCTAACCTAACCTACCCTAACCTAACATAACCTAACCTAACCTAACGTAATGTAACCCAACCCAACCCAACCTAACCCAACATAAACCCAACCTAACCAAACCACAGCAA
>NW_025727350.1:92500-95000 GCF_021461385.2 Schistocerca piceifrons | reverse complement strand
CCAAACAAAACCAACCCAAACCAAACCTAACCTAACCTAACCTAACCTGACCTAACCTAACCTAACCTAACCTAAACTAATCTAACCTGACCTAACCTAACCTAACCTAACCTAACCTAATCTAACTTAACCTAACCTAACCTAACCCACCCAAACCTAACCAAACCTAACCAAACCAAACCAAACCAAACCAAACCAGACCAACCAAACCAAAGCAAACCTAACCTAACCTAACCTAACCTATTTTAACGTAACAAAACAAAACCAAACCAAACCAAACAAAACCTAACCTAACCAAACCTAACCTACCCTAACCTAACCTAACCTAACCTAACCTAACCTAACCGAACCGAACCTAACCTAACCTAACCTAATCTAACCTAACGTAACCTAACCTAACCTAAAGTAATCTAACCTAACCTAACCTAATCAAACCCAACCAAACCAAACCAAACCAAACCAAACCTAACCAAACCAACCAAACCAAACCAAACCTAACCTAACCTAACCTAACAAAACCAAATCATACCATACCAAACCAAACCAAACCTAAACAAACCTACCCAACCTAACCTAACCTAACCTAACCTAACCTAACCTAACGAAACCAAACCAAACCAAACCAAACCAAACCAAGCCAAACCAAACCAAACCAAACCAAACCAAACGAAACCAAACCAAACCAAACAAAACCAAACCAAACCAAACCAAACCAAACTAAACCAAACCAAACCAAACCAAACCAAACCAAACCAAACCTAACCTAACCTAACCTAACCTAACCTTACCTAACCTAACCTAACCTAATCTAACCAAACGAAACCAAACCAAACCAAACCAAACCAAACCAAAGCAAACCTAACCTAACCTAACCTAACCTATTTTAACCTAACAAAACAATACAAAAACAAACCAAACCAAACCAAACAAAACCTAACCTAACCTAACCTAACCTAACCTAACCTAACCTAACCTAACCAAACCAAATCAAACCAAACCAAACCAAGCCAAACCTAACCTAAACTAACCTAACTGAACCTAACATAACCAAACCAGATCAAACCTAACCAAACCAGACCAAACCAAAACAAACCAAACCAGACCAGACCAAACCAAGCCAAACCTAACCAAACCAAACCAAACCAAACCAAACCAAACCAAACGAAGCCAAACCTAACCTAACCTAACCTAACCTAACCTAACCTAACCTAACCTCACCTTACCAAACCAAACCAAACCAAACCAAACCAAACCTAACCTAACCTAACATAACCTAACCTAACGTAACCTAACCTATCCTAAACTAAGCTAACCGAATCGAACCAAACCGAACCGAACCGAACCGAGCGGAACCGAACGGAACGGAACCGAACCGAACCGAAACGAACCGAACCGAACCGAACCGAACCTAACCTAACCTAACCTAACCTAACCTCACCTCACCTCACCTAACCTAACCTAACCTATCCTAATCTAACCTAACCTAACCTAACCTAACCAAACCAAACCAAATCAAACCAAACGAAACCAAACCAAACAAAACCTTACCTCACCTAACCTAACCTAACCTAACCACACTTAACCAAACCAAACCAAACCAAACCAAAACAAACCAAACCAACTCAAACCAAACCAAACCAAACCAAAACCAAACCAAACCAAACCAAACTTAAGCTAACCTAAACTAATCTATCCTAACCTAACCTAACCTAACCTAACCTAACCTAACGTAACATAACCTAACCTAACCTAATCTAAGCTAACCTAACCTAACCTAAAGTAACCTAACCTAAACTAACCTAACCAAACCTAACCAAACCAAACCAAACCAAACCAAACCAAACCAAACCAAACCAACGAAACCAAACCAAACCTAACCTAACCTAACCTAACAAAACCAAATCATACCATACCAAACTAAACCAAACCTAACCAAACCTACCCAACCTAACCTAACCTAACCTAACCTAACCTAACCTAACCTAACCTAACCCAACGAAACCAAACCAAACCAAACCAAACCAAACCATACCAAACCAAACCGAACCAAACCAAACGAAACCAAACTAAACCAAACGAAACCAAACCAAACCAAACGACACCAAACCAAACCAAACCAAACCAAACCTAACCTAACCTAACCTAAAAAAACCAAATCAAACCAAACCAAACCAAACCAAACCCAAACAAACCTACCCAACCTAACCTAACCTAACCCAACCTAACATAACCTAACCTAACCTAACCTAACCTAACCTAACCTAACCTAACCTAACCAAACCTAACGAAAAAAAACCAAACCAAACCAAACCAAACCAAACCAAACCAAACCAAACGAAGCGAAACCAAACCAAACCAAACCAAACCAAACCAAAAAAAACGAAACCAAACCAAACCTAACCTAACCTAACCTAACCTAACCTAACCTAACCTAACCTAACCACACCTACCCAAACCAAACCAAACCAAACCAAACCAAAGCAAACCTAACCTAACCTAA
>NW_025727350.1:0-75000 GCF_021461385.2 Schistocerca piceifrons | reverse complement strand
CAAGTCGGCTGGAGGACGATGTATTGGATCGCGACGGAATTTGAGTGTTCCATCGTCATTAGGAGGCCCTGAACGTTACAATTAACTATCAGTTTTTCGTCGGATTCGAAAATCTAGACTCACACGAGACGGACCATAAGGTGCACGAGGCAGCAATATCCCCTTGGAGACCAGTCCGTTGGAGGATGATGTATTGAATCGCGACGCAATTTGAGTGCTCCATCGTCATTTGGAGGCCCTGAAAATTACAATTAACTGTCAGTTTCGCGTCGGATACAAAAATCTAGACTCACAGGAGACGGACTACATGGAGCCCGAGGCAGTTAGACAAGTCGGCTGGCGGTCGATGTATTGAATCACGACGCAATTTGAGTGTTCTATCGTCATTAGGAGGTCCTGAACATTACAGTTAACTATCAGTTTTGCGTCGGATTCGAAAATCTAGACTCACCGGAGAACGACCGTAAGGTGCCAGAGGCAGCAACAGACCCTTGGGGACAAGTCGGCTGGAGGCCGATGTATTGAATCTCAACGCAATTTGAGTGTTCCATCGTCATTAGGAGGCACTGAACGTTACAATTAACAATGAGTTTCGCGTCGGAATCGAAAATCTAGACCCACAGGAGACGGACCACATGGAGCCCTATGCAGCAATATCCCCTTGTAGACAAGTCAGCTGGAAGTCGATGTATTGACTCTCGACGCAATTTGAGAGTTCCATCGTCATTAAGAGGCCCTGAACATTACAATTAACTATCAGTTTTGCGTCGGATTGGAACATCTAGACTCACCTTAGAACGACCGTAAGGTGCCAGAGGCAGCAACAGACCCTTGGAGACAAGTCGGCTGGAGGCCGATGTATTGAATCTCGACGCAATTTGAGTGTTCCATCGTCATTAGGAGGCCCTGAACGTTACAATTAACTATCGTTTTAGCGTCGGATTCGAAATTCTATTCACAGGAGAACGACCATATGGTGCCCGGAGCAGCAATCGAGACTCACAGGAGAACGATCATAAGGTGCCCCAGGCAGCAATAGACGCTTGGAGAGATATCGCCTGGAGGACGATGTATTGGATCGCGACGCAATTTGAGTGTTCCATCGTATCTAGGTGGCCCTGAATGTTACAATTAACTATATGTTTTTCGTCGGATTCGAAAATCTAGACTCACTCGAGATGGACAATAAGGTTCCGAAAGCTGCAAAATCACCTTCGGGACCAATCCGCTGGAGGACTATGTATTGGATCGCGACGCAATTTGAGTGTTCCATCGTTATTAGGAGGCCCTGAACGTTACAATTAACAATCAGTTTTGCATGGGGCTCGAAAATCTAGACTCACAGGAGAACGATCATATAGTGCCCGAGGCAGCAATAGACCCTTGGAGACAAGTCGCCTGGAGGACGATGTATCAGATCCCGACGCAGTTTGAGTGTTCCATCGTCATTAGGAGGCCCTGAACGTTAGAATTAACTATCAGTTTAGCGTCGGATTCGATAATCTAGACTCAGAGGAGAATGATCATAAGGTGCCCGAGGCAGCAATGGACCCTTGGAGACAAGTCGGCTGAAGGACGATGTATAGAAACTCGACGCAATTTCAGTGTTCCATCGTCTTTAGGAGGCCCTGAGCTTTACAATTAACTATAAGTTTTTCGTCGGATTCGAAAATCTATACTCACTGGAGACGGACCATAAGGTTCCGGAAGCAGCAAGATCTCCTTGGAGACCAGGCCGCTGGAGGACGATGTATTGAATCGCGACGCATTTTGAGTGCTCCATCGTCTATAGGAGACCCTGTACGTTACAATTAACTATCAGTTATGCGTCGGATATGAAAATCTAGACTCACAGGAGAACGACCATAAGATGCCCGAGGCAGCAATAGACCTTTGGAGACATGTCGGCTGGAGGACGATGTATTGACTCTCGACGCAATTTGAGTGTTCCATCGTCATTAGGAGGCCCTGAACGTTACAATTAACAATCAGTTTTGCATCGGATTAGAAAATCTAGACTCACAGGAGAACAACCATAAAGTGCCCGAGGCAGCTATAAACCCTTGGAGACTAGTCGGCTGGAGGACGATATATTGAATCTCGACGCAATTTGAGTGTTCCATCGTCATTAGGAGGCGCTGAACGTTACAATTAACTATCAGTTTTGCGTCGCATTCGAATACGTACAATCACCGGAGACGAACCATGTGGTGCCCGAGGCAGCGATATCCCTCTGGAGACAAGTCGGCAGGAGGACGATGTAGTGAATCTCGACGCAATTTGAGTGTTCCATCGTCATTAGGAGGTCCTGAACGTTGCAATTAACTACCATTTTTGCGTCGGATTCGAAAGTCTAGACTCACAGGAGAAGGACCATACGTTGCCCGAGGCAGCAATATCCCCTAGCAACAAGTCGACTGGAGTACGATGTATTGAATCTCGACGCAATTTGAGTGTTCCATCGTCATTATTAGGCCCTGATCCTTACTATTAACTAACTGCTTTGCGCCGGATTCGAAAATCTAGACTCATAGGAGAACGACCATAAGGAGCCCGAGGCAGCAATAGACTCTTGGAGACAAGTCGGCTGAAGGACGATGTATTGCATCTCGACGCAATTTGAGTGTCCCATCGTCATTAGGAGTCCCTGACCGTTACAATTAACTATCAGTTTCGCGTCTGATTCGAAAATCTAGACTCACAGGAGACGGACCGCATTGAGCCCGAGGCGGCAATATCCCCTTGTAGTCAGGTCCGCCGGAGGTCGATGTATTGAATCTCGACGCAATTTGAGTGTTCCATCGTCTTTAGGAGACCCTGAAAGTTACAATTAACAATTAATTTCGCGTCGGATTCGAAAATCTAGACTCACAGGAGACTCACCACATGGAGCCCGAGGCGGCAATATCCCCATGTAGACAAGTCGGCTGGAGGTAGATGTATTGACTCTCCACACAATTAGAGTGTTTCATCGTCATTAGGAGGCGCTGAACGCTACAATTAACAATCAGTTTCTGGTCGGATTTGAAAATCTAGACTCACAGGAGACAGACCATAAGAAGCCCGAGACAGCAATATCGCCATGGAGACAAGTCGGCTAGGAGACGATATATTGAATCTCGACGCAATTTGTGTTTTCCATCGTTATTAGGAGGCCCTGAATGTTACAATTAACTATAAGTTTTTCGTCGGATTCGGAAATCTAGACTCACTAGAGACGGACCATAAGGTCCGGAAGCAGCAATATCCCCTTGGAGACCAGTCCGCTGGAGCACGATGTATTGACTCTCGATGCAATTTGAGTGTTCCATCGTCATTTTGAGGCCCTGAACGTTACAATTAACAATCAGTTTTGCGTCGGATTAGAAAATTTAGACTCACAGGAGAACGATCATATAGTGCCCGACGCAGCAATAGACCCTTGGAGACAAGCCGCCTGGAGGACGATGTATCGGATCCCGACGCAGTTTGAGTGTTCCATCGTCATTAGGAGGCCCTGAACGTTAGAATTAACTATCAGTTTAGCGTCGGATTCGAAAATCTAGACTCACAGGAGAATGATCATGAGGTGCCCGAGGCAGCAATGGACCCTTGGAGACAAGTCGGCTGAAGGACGATGTATAGAAACTCGACGCAATTTCAGTGTTCCATCGTCTTTAGGCGGCCCTGAACTTTATAATTAACTATAAGTTTTTCGTCGGATTCGAAAATCTAGACTCACTGGCGACGGACCATAAGGTTCCGGAAGCAGCAAGATCCCCTTGGAGACCAGGCCGCTGGAGGACGATGTATTGAATCGCGACGCATTTTGAGTGCTCCATCGTCTATAGGAGACCCTGTACGTTACAATTAACTATCAGTTATGCGTCGGATATGAAAATCTAGACTCACAGGAGAACGACCATAAGATGCCCGAGGCAGCAATAGACCTTTGGAGACATGTCGGCTGGAGGACGATGTATTGACTCTCGACGCAATTTGAGTGTTCCATCGTCATTAGGAGGCCCTGAACGTTACAATTAACAATCAGTTTTGCATCGGATTAGAAAATCTAGACTCACAGGAGAACGACCATAAGGTGCCCGAGGCAGCAATAAACCCTTGGAGACTAGTCGGCTGGAGGACGATATATTGAATCTCGACGCAATTTGAGTGTTCCATCGTCATTAGGAGGCGCTGAACGTTACAATTAACTATCAGTTTTGCGTCGCATTCGAATACGTAGAATCACCGGAGACGAACCATGTGGTGCCCGAGGCAGCGATATCCCTCTGGAGACAAGTCGGCAGGAGGACGATGTAGTGAATCTCGACGCAATTTGAGTGTTCCATCGTCATTATTAGGCCCTGATCCTTACTATTAACTAACTGCTTTGCGCCGGATTCGAAAATCTAGACTCATAGGAGAACGACCATAAGGAGCCCGAGGCAGCAATAGACTCTTGGAGACAAGTCGGCTGAAGGACGATGTATTGCATCTCGACGTAATTTGAGTGTCCCATCGTCATTAGGAGTCCCTGACCGTTACAATTAACTATCAGTTTCGCGTCTGATTCGAAGATCTAGACTCACAGGAGACGGACCGCATTGAACCCGAGGCGGCAATATCCCCTTGTAGTCAAGTCGGCTGGAGGTCGATGTATTGAATCTCGACGCAATTTGAGTGTTCCATCGTCTTTAGGAGACCCTGAAAGTTACAATTAACAATTAATTTCGCGTCGGATTCGAAAATCTAGACTCACAGGAGACGGACCACATGGAGCCCGAGGCTGCAATATCCCCATGTAGACAAGTCGGCTGGAGGTAGATGTACTGACTCTCGACACAATTAGAGTGTTTCATCGTCATTAGGAGGCGCTGAACGTTACAATTAACAATCAGTTTCTGGTCGGATTTGAAAATCTAGACTCACAGGATAGAGGCCATAAGAAGCCCGAGACAGCAATATCGGCATGGAGACATGTCGGCTGAATGACGATGTATTGACTCTCGACGCAATTTGAGTGTTCCATCGTCATTAGGAGGCCCTGAACGTTACAATTAACAATCAGTTTTACATCGGATTAGAAAATCTAGACTCACAGGAGAACGACCATAAGGTGCCCGAGGCAGCAATAGACCTTTGGAGACATGTCGGCTGGAGGACGATGTAGTGAATCTCGACGCAATTTGAGTGTTCCATCGTCATTTGGAGGTGCTGAACGTTGCAATTAACTACCATTTTTGCGTCGGATTCGTAATTCTAGACTCACAGGTGCCCGAGGCAGTAATATCCCCTTCAAGGCAAGTCAGCTGGAGGTCGATGTATTTAATCTCGACGCAATTTGAGTGATCCATCGTCGATAGGAGGCCCGGAAAATAACAATTAACTATCAGTTTTTCGTCGGATTCTAAAATCTAGACTGACAGGGGAACGACTATAAGGTGCCCGAGGCAGCAATAGACCGTTGTAGACAAATCGGCTGAATGCCGTTGTATTGAATCTCGACGCAATTTGAGTGTTCCATCGTCATTAGAAGGTCCTGAACGTTACAATTAACTATCATTTTTGCGTCGGATTCGAAAATCTAGACAACCAGGAGACGGACCACATGCAGCCCGAGGCAGCAAATTTCCCTTGGAGACAAGTCGGCTGGAGGAGGATGTATTGAATCCCGACTCAATTTGAGTGTTCCATGGTCATTAGGAGGCCCTGAATGTTACAATAAACTATCAGGTTTTCGTCGGATTCGAAAATCTAGACTCACTGGAGACGGACCATAAGGTGCCGACGCAGCAATATCCCCTTGGAGACCAGTCCGCTGGAGGACGATGTATTGAATCTCGACGCAATTGAGTGTTCTATCATCAATAGGAGGCCCTGAACGTTACAATTAACAATGAGTTTCGCGTCGGAATCGAAAATCTAGACCCACAGGAGACGGACCACATGGAGCCCTATGCAGCAATATCCCCTTGTAGACAAGTCAGCTGGAAGTCGATGTATTGACTCTCGACGCAATTTGAGAGTTCCATCGTCATTTAGAGGCCCTAAACATTAAAATTAACTATCAGTTTTGCGTCGGACTGGAACATCTAGACTCACCTTAGAACGACCGTAAGGTGCAAGAGGCAGCAACAGACCCTTGGAGACAAGTCGGCTGGAGGCCGATGTATTGAATCTCGACGCAATTTGAGTGTTCCATCGTCATTAGGAGGCCCTGAACGTTACAATTAACTATCGTTTTAGCGTCGGATTCGAAATTCTATTCACAGGAGAACGACCATATGGTGCCCGGGGCAGCAATCGAGACTCACAGGAGAACGATCATAAGGTGCCCCAGGCAGCAATAGACGCTTGGAGAGAAGTCGGCTGGACGCGACGCAATTTGAGTGTTCCATCGTATCTAGGAGGCCCTGAATGTTACAATTAACTATATGTTTTTTGTCGGATTCGAAAATCTAGACTCACTCGAGATGGACTATAAGGTTCCGAAAGCTGCAAAATCCCCTTCGGGACCAATCCGCTGGAGGACGATGTATTGGATCGCGACGCAATTTCAGTGTTCTATCGTTATTAGGAGGCCCTGAACGTTACAATTAACAATCAGTTTAGCGTCGGATTCGAAAATCTAGACTCACAGGAGAATGACCATAAGGTGCCCGAGGCAGCAATGGACCCTTGGAGACAAGTCGGCTGAAGGACGATGTATAGAAACTCGACGCAATTTCAGTGTTCCATCGTCTTTAGGAGGCCCTGAACTTTACAATTAACTATAAGTTTTTCGTCGGATTCGAAAATCTAGACTCACTGGAGACGGACCATAAGGTTCCGGAAGCAGCAATATCCCCTTGGAGACCAGGCCGCTGGAGGACGATGTATTGAATCGCGACGCATTTTGAGTGCTCCATCGTCTATAGGAGACCCTGTACGTTACAATTAACTATCAGTTATGCGTCGGATATGAAAATCTAGACTCACAGGAGAACGACCATAAGGTGCCCGAGGCAGCAATAAACCCTTGGAGACTAGTCGGCTGGAGGACGATATATTGAATCTCGACGCAATTTGAGTGTTCCATCGTCATTAGGAGGCGCTGAACGTTACAATTAACTATCAGTTTTGCGTCGCATTCGAATACGTAGAATCACCGGAGACGAACCATGTGGTGCCCGAGGCAGCGATATCCCTCTGGAGAGAAGTCGGCAGGAGGACGATGTAGTGAATCTCGACGCAATTTGAGTGTTCCAACGTCATTAGGAGGTGCTGAACGTTGCAATTAACTACCATTTTTGCGTCGGATTCGTAATTCTAGACTCACAGGTAAAGGAGCATATGGTGCCCGAGGCAGCAATATCCCCTTCAAGGCAAGTCGGCTGGAGGTCGATGTATTGAATCTCGACGCAATTTGAGTGATCCATCGTCGATAGGAGGCCCGGAAAATAACAATTAACTATCAGTTTTTCGTCGGATTCGAAAATCTAGACTCACTGGAGACGGACCATAAGGTGCCCGACTCAGCAATATCCCCTAGGAGACCAGTCCGCTGGAGGACGATGTATTGAATCGCGACGCAATTTGAGTGCTCCATCGTCATTAGGAGGCCCTGAACGATACAATTAACTATCAGTTTCGCGTCGGATTGGAAAGTCTAGACTCACAGGAGAAGGACCATACGGTGCCCGAGGCAGCAATATCCCCTAGGAACAAGTCGGCTGGAATACATAGGAGAACGACCATAAGGAGCCCGAGGCAGCAATAGACTCTTGGAGACAATTCGGCTGAAGGACGATGTATTGCATCTCGACGCAATTTGAGTGTCCCATCGTCATTAGGAGTCCCTGACCGTTACAATTAACTATCAGTTTCGCGTCTGATTCGAAAATCTAGACTCACAGGAGACGGACCGCATTGAGCCCGAGGCGGCAATATCCCCTTGTAGTCAAGTCGGTTGGAGTTCGATGTATTGAATCTCGACGCAATTAGAGTGTTTCATCGTCAATAGGAGGCGCTGAACGTTACAATTAACAATCAGTTTCTGGTCGGATTTGAAAATCTAGACTCACAGGAGAGAGACCATAAGAAGCCCGAGACAGCAATATCGCCATGGAGACAAGTCGGGTAGAAGACGATATATTGAATCTCGACGCAATTTGTGTTTTCCATCGTTATTAGGAGGCACTGAATGTTACAATTAACTATAAGTTTTTCGTCGGATTCGAAAATCTAGACTCACTAGAGACGGACCATAAGGTCCGGAAGCAGCAATATCCCCTTGGAGACCAGTCCGCTGGAGGACGATGTATTGACTCTCGATGCAATATGAGTGTTCCATCGTCATTTTGAGGCCCTGAACGTTACAATTAACAATCAGTTTTGCGTCGGATTAGAAAACTTAGACTCACAGGAGAACGATCATATAGTGCCCGACGCAGCAATAGACCCTTGGAGACAAGTCGCCTGGAGGACGATGTATCGGATCCCGACGCAGTTTGAGTGTTCCATCGTCATTAGGAGGCCGTGAACGTTAGAATTAACTATCAGTTTAGCGTCCGATTCGAAAATCTAGACTCACAGGAGACTGATCTTAAGGTGCCCGAGGCAGCAATGGACCCTTGGAGACAAGTCGGCTGAAGGACGATGTATAGAAACTCGACGCAATTTCAGTGTTCCATCGTCTTTAGGAGGCCCTGAACTTTACAATTGGCTATAAGTTTTTCGTCGGATTCGAAAATCTAGACTCACTGGAGACGGACCATAAGGTTCCGGAAGCAGCAATATCCCCTTGGAGACCAGGCAGCTGGAGGACGATGTATTGAATCGCGACGCATTTTGAGTGCTCCATCGTCTATAGGAGACCCTGTACGTTACAATTAACTATGTTATGCGTCGGATATGAAAATCTAGACTCACAGGAGAACGACCATAAGGTGCCCGACGCAGCAATAGACCTTTGGAGACATGTCGGCTGGAGGACGATGTATTGACTCTCGACGCAATTTGAGTGTTCCATCGTCATTAGGAGGCCCTGAACGTTACAATTAACAATCAGTTTTGCATCGGATGAGAAAATCTAGACTCACAGGAGAACGACCATAAGGTGCCCGAGGCAGCAATAAACCCTTGGAGACTAGTCGGCTGGAGGACGATATATTGAATCTCGACGCAATTTGAGTGTTCCATCGTCATTAGGAGGCGCTGAACGTTACAATTAACTATCAGTTTTGCGTCGCATTCGAATACGTAGAATCATCGGAGACGAACCATGTGGTGCCCGAGGCAGCGATATCCCTCTGGAGACAAGTCGGCAGGAGGACGATGTAGTGAATCTCGACGCCATTTGAGTGTTCCATCGTCATTAGGAGGTGCTGAACATTGCAATTAACTACCATTTTTGCGTCGGATTCGTAATTCTAGACTCACAGGTAAAGGACCATATGGTGCCCGAGGCAGCAATATCCCCTTCAAGGCAAGTCGGCTGGAGGTCGATGTATTGAATCTCGACGCAATTTGAGTGATCCATCGTCGATAGGAGGCCCGGAAAATAACAATTAACTATCAGTTTTTCGTCGGATTCGAAAATCTAGACTCACTGGAGACGGACCGTCAGGTGCCCGACTCGGCAATATCCCCTAGGAGACCAGTCCGCTGGAGGACGATGTATTGAATCGCGACGCAATTTGAGTGCTCCATCGTCATTAGGAGGCCCTGAACGATACAATTAACTATCAGTTTCGCGTCGGATTCGAAAGTCTAGACTCACAGGAGAAGGACCATACGGTGCCCGAGGCAGCAATATCCCCTAGGAAAAAATCGGCTGGAATACGATGTATTGAATCTCGACGCTATTTGAGTGTTCCATCGTCATAATGAGGCCCTGATCCTTACTATTAACTAACTGCTTTGCGCCGGATTCGAAAATCTAGACTCATAGGAGAACGACCATAAGGAGCCCGAGGCAGCAATAGACTCTTGGAGCAAGTCGGCTGAAGGACGATGTATTGCATCTCGACGCAATTTGAGTGTCCCATCGACATTAGGAGTCCCTGACCGTTACAATTAACTATCAGTTTCGCGTCTGATTCGAAAATCTAGACTCACAGGAGAGGGACCGCATTGAGCCCGAGGCGGCAATATCCCCTTGTAGTGAAGTCGGCTGGAGGTCGATGTATTGAATCTCGACGCAATTTGAGTGTTCCATCGCCTTTAGGAGACCCTGAAAGTTACAATTAACAATTAATTTCGCGTCGGATTCGAAAATCTACACTCACAGGAGTCGGACCACATGGAGCCCGAGGCGGCAATATCCCCTTGTAGGCAAGTCGCCTGGAGGTCGAAGTATTGAATCTCGACGCAATTTGAGTGTTCCATCGCCTTTAGGAGGCCCTGAAAGTTACAATTAACAATTAATTTCGCGTCGGATTCGAAAATCTACACTCACAGGAGTCGGACCACATGGAGCCCGAGGCGGCAATATACCCATGTAGACAAGTCGGCTGGAGGTAGATGTTGTGACTCTCGACACAATTAGAGTGTTTCATCGTCATTAGGAGGCGCTGAACGTTACAATTAACAATCAGTTTCTGGTCGGATTTGAAAATCTATCTCACAGGAGAGCGACCATATAAGCCCGAGACAGCAATATCGCCATGGAGACACGTCGGCTAGAAGACGATATATTGAATCTCGACGCAATTTGTGTTTTTCATCGTTATTAGGAGGCCCTGAATGTTACAATTAACTAGAAGTTTTTCGTCGGATTCGAAAATCTAGACTCACTAGAGACGGACCATAAGGTCCGGAAGCAGCAATATCCCCTTGGAGACCAGTCCGCTGGAGGACGATGTATTGACTCTCGACGTAATTTGAGTGTTCCATCGTCATTTTGAGGCCCTGAAAGTTACAATTAACATCAGTTTTGCGTCGGATTAGAAAATTTAGACTCACAGGAGAACGATCATATAGTGCCCGACGCAGCAATAGACCCTTGGAGACAAGTCGCCTGGAGGACGATGTATCGGATCCCGACGCAGTTTGAGTGTTCCGTCGTCATTAGGAGGGCCTGAACGTTAGAATTAACTATCAGTTTTGCGTCGGATTCGAAAATCTAGACTCACAGGAGAATGATCATAAGGTGGCCGAGGCAGCAATGGACCCTTGGAGAAAAGTCGGCTGAAGGACGATGTATAGAATCTCGACGCAATTTCAGTGTTCCATCGTCTTTAGGAGGCCCTGAACTTTACAATTAACTATCAGTTTTTCGTCGGATTCGAAAATCTAGACTCACAGGAGACGGACCATAAGGTGCCCGATTCAGCAATATCCCCTAGGAGACCAGTCCGCTGGAGGATGATGTATTGAATCGCGACGCAATTTGAGTGCTCCATCGTCATTAGGAGGCCCTGAACGATACAATTAACTATCAGTTTCGCGTCGAATTCGAAAGTCTAGACTCACAGGAGAAGGACCATTCGGTGCCCGAGGCAGCAAAATCCCCTTGGAACAAGTCGGCTGGAAGACGATGTATTGAATCTCGACGCAATATGAGTGTTCCATCGTCATTATGAGGCCCTGATCCTTACAATTAACTAACTGCTTTGCGCCGGATTCGAAAATCTAGACTCATTGGAGAACGACCATAAGGTGTCCGAGGCAGCAATAGACCCTTGGAGAGAAGTCGGCTGAAGGACGATGTATTGCATCTCGACGCAATTTGAGTGTCCCATCGTCATTAGGAGTCCCTGAACGTTACAATTAACTATCAGTTTCGCGTCTGATTCGAAAATCTAGACTCACAGGAGAACGACCATAAGGTGCCCGAGGCGGCAATATCCCCATGTAGACAAGTCGGCTGGAGGTAGATGTATTGACTCTCGACACAATTAGAATGTTTCATCGTCATTAGGAGGCGATGAACGTTACAATTAACAATCAGTTTCTGGTCGGATCTGAAAATCTAGACTCACAGGAGAGCGACCATAAGAAGCCCGAGACAGCAATATCGCCATGGAGACAAGTCGGCTAGAAGACGATATATTGAATCTCGACGCAATTTGTGTTTTCCATCGTTTTTAGGAGGCCCTGAATGTTACAATTAACTATAAGTTTTTCGTCGGATTCGAAAATCTAGACTCACTAGAGACGGACCATAAGGTCCGGAAGCAGCAATATCCCCTTGGAGACCAGTCCGCTGGAGGACGATGTATTGACTCTCGACGCAATTTGAGTGTTCCATCGTCATTTTGAGGCCCTGAACGTTACAATTAACAATCAGTTTTGCGTCGGATTAGAAAATTTAGACTCACAGGAGAACGATCATATAGTGCCCGAGGCAGCAATGGACCCTTGGAGACAAGTCGGCTGAAGGACGATGTATAGAATCTCGACGCAATTTCAGTCTTCCATCGTCTTTAGGAGGCCCTGAACTTTACAATTAACTATAAGTTTTTCGTCGGATTCGAAAATCTACACTCACTGGAGACGGACCATAAGGTGCCCGACTCAGCAATATCCCCTAGGAGACCAGTCCGCTGGAGGACGATGTATTGAATCGCGACGCAATTTGAGTGCTCCATCGTCATTAGGAGGCCCTGAACGATACAATTAACTATCAGTTTCGCGTCGGATTCGAAAGTCTAGACTCACAGGAGATGGACCATACGGTCCCCGAGGCAGCAATATCCCCCAGGAACAAGTCGGCTGGAAGACGATGTATTGAATCGCGACGCAATTTGAGTGTTCCATCGTCATTATGAGGCCCTGATCCTTACAATTAACTAACTGCTCTGCGCCGGATTCGAAAATCTAGACTCATAGGAGAACGACCATAAGGAGAACGAGGCAGCAATAGACTCTTGGAGACAAGTCGGCTGAAGGACGATGTATTGCATCTCGACGCAATTTGAGTGTCCCATCGTCATTAGGAGTCCCTAAACGTTACAATTAACAATCAGTTTTGCGTCGGATTAAAAAATCTAGACTCACAGGAGACGGACCATATGGAGCCCGAGGCGGCAATATCCCCTTGTAGGCAAGTCGCCTGGAGGTCGAAGTATTGAATCTCGACGCAATTTGAGTGTTCCATCGCCTTTAGGAGGCCCTGAAAGTTACAATTAACAATTAATTTCGCGTCGGATTCGAAAATCTACACTCACAGGAGTCGGACCACATGGAGCCCGAGGCGGCAATATCCCCATGTAGACAAGTCGGCTGGAGGTAGATGTTGTGACTCTCGACACAATTAGAGTGTTTCATCGTCATTAGGAGGCGCTGAACGTTACAATTAACAATCAGTTTCTGGTCGGATTTGAAAATCTAGACTCACAGGAGAGCGACCATATAAGCCCGAGACAGCAATATCGCCATGGAGACACGTCGGCTAGAAGACGATATATTGAATCTCGACGCAATTTGTGTTTTCCATCGTTATTAGGAGGCCCTGAATGTTACAATTAACTAGAAGTTTTTCGTCGGATTCGAAAATCTAGACTCACTAGAGACGGACCATAAGGTCCGGAAGCAGCAATATCCCCTTGGAGACCAGTCCGCTGGAGGACGATGTATTGACTCTCGACGCAATTTGAGTGTTCCATCGTCATTTTGAGGCCCTGAAAGTTACAATTGACATCAGTTTTGCGTCGGATTAGAAAATTTAGACTCACAGGAGAACGATCATATAGTGCCCGACGCAGCAATAGAACCTTGGAGACAAGTCGCCTGGAGGACGATGTATCGGATCCCGACGCAGTTTGAGTGTTCCATCGTCATTAGGAGGGCCTGAACGTTAGAATTAACTATCAGTTTTGCGTCGGATTCGAAAATCTAGACTCACAGGAGAATGATCATAAGGTGGCCGAGGCAGCAATGGACCCTTGGAGACAAGTCGGCTGAAGGACGATGTATAGAATCTCGACGCAATTTCAGTGTTCCATCGTCTTTAGGAGGCCCTGAACTTTACAATTAACTATCAGTTTTTCGTCGGATTCGAAAATCTAGACTCACTGGAGACGGACCATAAGGTGCCCGATTCAGCAATATCCCCTAGGAGACCAGTCCGCTGGAGGATGATGTATTGAATCGCGACGCAATTTGAGTGCTACATCGTCATTAGGAGGCCCTGAACGATACAATTAACTATCAGTTTCGCGTCGAATTCGAAAGTCTAGACTCACAGGAGAAGGACCATTCGGTGCCCGAGGCAGCAAAATCCCCTTGGAACAAGTCGGCTGGAAGACGATGTATTGAATCTCGACGCAATTTGAGTGTTCCATCGTCATTATGAGGCCCTGATCCTTACAATTAACTAACTGCTTTGCGCCGGATTCGAAAATCTAGACTCATTGGAGAACGACCATAAGGTGTCCGAGGCAGCAATAGACCCTTGGAGAGAAGTCGGCTGAAGGACGATGTATTGCATCTCGACGCAATTTGAGTGTCCCATCGTCATTAGGAGTCCCTGAACGTTACAATTAACTATCAGTTTCGCGTCTGATTCGAAAATCTAGACTCACAGGAGACGGACCACATGGAGCCCGAGGCGGCAATATCCCCTTGTAGTCAAGTCGGCTGGAGGTCGATGTATTGAATCTCGACGCAATTTGAGTGTTCCATCGTCAATAGGAGGCGCTGAACGTTACAATTAACAATCAGTTTCGCGTCGGATTCGAAAATCTACTCACAGTAGAGCGGCCATAAGGAGCCCTAGGCAGCAATATCCCCTTGCAGACCAGTCCGCTGGTGGACGATGTATTGACTCTCGACGCAATTTGAGTGTTCCATCGTCATTTTGAGGCCCTGAAAGTTACAATTAACAATCAGTTTTGCGTCGGATTAGAAAATTTAGACTCACAGGAGAACGACCATAAGGTGCCCGAGGCAGCAATAGACCCTTGGAGACTAGTCGGCTGAAGGATGATGTATTGAATCTCGACGCAATTTGAGTGTTCCATCGTCATTTTGAGGCCCTGAACGTTACAATTAACAATCAGTTTTGCGTCGGATTAGAAAATCTAGACTCACAGGAGAACGACCATAAGGTGTCCGAGGCGGCAATATCCCCTTTCTAGGCAAGTCGGCTGGAGGTCGATGTATTGAATCTCGACGCAATTTGAGTGTTCCATCGTCAATAGGAGGCGCTGAACGTTACAATTAACAATCAGTTTCGCGTCGGATTCGAAAATCTACTCACAGTAGAGCGGCCATAAGGAGCCCTAGGCAGCAATATCCCCTTGCAGACCAGTCCGCTGGTGGACGATGTATTGACTCTCGACGCAATTTGAGTGTTCCATCGTCATTTTGAGGCCCTGAACGTTACAATTAACAATCAGTTTTGCGTCGGATTACAAAATTTAGACTCACAGGAGAACGATTATAAGGTGCCCGAGGCGGCAATATCCCCATGTAGACAAGTCGGCTGGAGGTAGATGTATTGACTCTCGTCACAATTAGAATGTTTCATCGTCATTAGGAGGCGATGAACGTTACAATTAACAATCAGTTTCTGGTCGGATCTGAAAATCTAGACTCACAGGAGAGCGACCATAAGAAGCCCGAGACAGCAATATCGCCATGGAGACAAGTCGGCTAGAAGACGATATATTGAATCTCGACGCAATTTGTGTTTTCCATCGTTATTAGGAGGCCCTGAATGTTACAATTAACTATAAGTTTTTCGTCGGATTCGAAAATCTAGACTCACTAGAGACGGACCATAAGGTCCGGAAGCTGCAATATCCCCTTGGAGACCAGTCCGCTGGAGGACGATGTATTGACTCTCGACGCAATTTGAGTGTTCCATCGTCATTTTGAGGCCCTGAACGTTACAATTAACAATCAGTTTTGCGTCGGATTAGAAAATTTAGACTCACAGGAGAACGATCATATAGTGCCCGAGGCAGCAATGGACCCTTGGAGACAAGTCGGCTGAAGGACGATGTATAGAATCTCGACGCAATTTCAGTCTTCCATCGTCTTTAGGAGGCCCTGAACTTTACAATTAACTATAAGTTTTTCGTCGGATTCGAAAATCTAGACTCACTGGAGACGGACCATAAGGTGCCCGACTCAGCAATATCCCCTAGGAGACCAGTCCGCTGGAGGACGATGTATTGAATCGCGACGCAATTTGAGTGCTCCATCGTCATTAGGAGGCCCTGAACGATACAATTAACTATCAGTTTCGCGTCGGATTCGAAAGTCTAGACTCACAGGAGATGGACCATACGGTCCCCGAGGCAGCAATATCCCCCAGGAACAAGTCGGCTGGAAGACGATGTATTGAATCTCGACGCAATTTGAGTGTTCCATCGTCATTATGAGGCCCTGATCCTTACAATTAACTAACTGCTCTGCGCCGGATTCGAAAATCTAGACTCATAGGAGAACGACCATAAGGAGAACGAGGCAGCAATAGACTCTTGGAGACAAGTCGGCTGAAGGACGATGTATTGCATCTCGACGCAATTTGAGTGTCCCATCGTCATTAGGAGTCCCTGAACGTTACAATTAACAATCAGTTTTGCGTCGGATTAAAAAATCTAGACTCACAGGAGACGGACCATATGGAGCCCGAGGCGGCAATAACCCCTTGTAGTCAAGTCGGCTGGAGGTCGATGTATTGAATCTCGACGCAATTTGAGTGTTCCATCGTCAATAGGAGGCGCTGAACGTTACAATTAACAATCAGTTTCGCGTCGGATACGAAAATCTACTCACAGTAGAGCGGCCATAAGGAGCCCTAGGCAGCAATATCCCCTTGCAGACCAGTCCGCTGGAGGACGATGTATTGACTCTCGACGCAATTTGAGTGTTCCATCGTCATTAGGAGGCCCTGAACGTTGCAATTAACTATCAATTTTGCGTCGGATTCGAAAATCTAGACACTCAGGAGAACGAACATAAGGTGCCCGAGGCAGCAACAGACTCTTCAGACAAGTCGGCTGGAAAACGATGTATTGACTCTCGAGGCAATTTGAATGATCCATCGTCATTAGGAGGCCCTGAATGTTACAATTAATTATCAGTTTTTCGTCGGATTCGAAAATCTAGACTCACTGGAGACGGACCATAAGGTGCCCGACTCAGCAATATCCGTTAGGAGACCAGTCCGCTGGAGGACGATGTATTGAATCGCGACGCAATTTGAGTGCTCCATCGTCATTAGGAGTCCCTGAACGATACAATTAACTATCAGTTTCGCGTCGGATTCGAAAGTCTAGACTCACAGGCGAAGGACCATACGGTGCCCGAGGCAGCAATATCCCCTAGGAACAAGTCGGCTGGAAGACGAAGTATTGAATCTCGACGCAATTTGAGTGTTCCATCGTCAATAGGAGGCGCTGAGCGTTACAATTAACAATCAGTTTCGCGTCGGATTCGAAAATCTACTCACAGTAGAGCAGCCATAAGGAGCCCTTGGCAGCAATATCCCCTTGCACACCAGTCCGCTGGAGGACGATGTATTGACTCTCGACGCAATTTGAGTGTTCCATCGTCATTTTGAGGCCCTGAACGTTACAATTAACAATCAGTTTTGCGTCGGATTAGAAAATTTAGACTCACAGGAGAACGACCATAAGGTGCCCGAGGCCCGAGACTAGTCGGCTGAAGGATGATGTATTGAATCTCGACGCAATTTGTGTTTTCCATCGTAATTAGGAGGCCCTGACGGTACAATTAACTATCAGTTTCGAGTCGGATTCGAAAATCTAGACTCACAGGAGAACGACCATTAGGTGTCCGAGGCAGCAATAGACCCTTGGAGAGAAGTCGGCTGAAGGACGATGTATTGAATCTCGACGCAATTTGAGTGTTCCATCGTTTTTAGGAGGCCCTGAAAGTTACAATTAACTATAAGTTTTTCGTCGGATTCGAAAATCTAGACTCACTAGAGACGGACCATAAGGTCCGGAAGCAGCAATATCCCCTTGGAGACCAGTCCGCTGGAGGACGATGTATTGACTCTCGACGCAATTTGAGTGTTCCATCGTCATTTTGAGGCCCTGAACGTTACAATTAACAATCAGTTTTGCGTCGGATTAGAAAATTTAGACTCACAGGAGAACGATCATATAGTGCCCGACGCAGCAATAGACCCTTGGAGACAAGTCGCCTGGAGGACGATGTATCGGATCCCGACGCAGTTTGAGTGTTCCATTGTCATTAGGAGGTCCTGAACGTTAGAATTAACTATCAGTTTAGCGTCGGATTCGAAAATCTAGACTCACAGGAGAATGATCATAAGGTGCCCGAGGCAGCAATGGACCCTTGGAGACAAGTCGGCTGAAGGACGATGTATAGAATCTCGACGCAATTTCAGTGATCCATCGTCTTTAGGAGGCCCTGAACTTTACAGTTAACTATAACTTTTTCGTCGGATTCCAAAATCTAGACTCACTGGAGACGGACCATAAGGTGCCCGACTCAGCAATATCCCCTAGGAGACCAGTCCGCTAGAGGACGATGTATTGAATCGCGACGCAATTGAGTGCTCCATCGTCATTAGGAGGCCCTGAACGATACAATTAACTATCAGTTTCGCATCGGATTCGACAGTCTAGACTCACAGGAGAAAGACCATAGGGTGCCCGAGGCAGCAATATCCCCTTGTAGTCAAGTCGGCTGGAGGTCGATGTATTGAATCTCGACGCAATTTGAGTGTTCCATCGTCAATAGGAGGCGCTGAACGTTACAATTAACAATCAGTTTCGCGTCGGATTCGAAAATCTACTCACAGTAGAGCGGCCATAAGGAGCCCTAGGCAGCAATATCCCCTTGCAGACCAGTCCGCTGGAGGACGATGTATTGACTCTCGACGCAATTTGAGTGTTCCATCGTCATTTGAGGCCCTGAACGTTACAATTAACAATCAGGTTTTGCGTCGGATTAGAAAATTTAGACTCACAGGAGCACGATCATATAGTGCCCGAAGCAGCAACAGACCCTTGGAGACAAGTCGCCTGGAGGACGATGTATCGGATCCCGACGCAGTTTGAGTGTTCCATCGTCATTAGGAGGCCCTGAACGTTAGAATTAACTATCAGTTTAGCGTCGGATTCGAAAATCTAGACTCACAGGAGAATGATCATAAGGTGCCCGAGGCAGCAATGGACCCTTGGAGACAAGTCGGCTGAAGGACGATGTATAGAATCTCGACGAAATTTCAGTGTTCCATCGTCTTTAGGAGGCCCTGAACTTTACAATTAACTATAAGTTTTTCGTCGGATTCGAAAATCTAGACTCACTGGAGACGGACCATAAGGTGCCCGACTCAGCAATATCCCCTAGGAGACCAGTCCGCTGGAGGACGATGTATTGAATCGCGACGCAATTTGAGTGCTCCATCGTCATTAGGAGGCCCTGAACGATACAATTAACTATCAGTTTCGCGTCGGATTCGAAAGTCTAGACTCACAGGAGAAGGACCATACGGTGCCCGAGGCAGCAATATCCCCCAGGAACAAGTCGGCTGGAAGACGATGTATTGAATCTCGACGCAATTTGAGTGTTCCATCGTCATTATGAGGCCCTGATCCTTACAATTAACTAACTGCTTTGCGCCGGATTCGAAAATCTAGACTCATAGGAGTACGACCATAAGGAGAACGAGGCAGCAATAGACTCTTGGAGACAAGTCGGCTGAAGGACGATGTATTGCATCTCGACGCAATTTGAGTGTCACATCGTCATTAGGAGTCCCTGAACGTTACAATTAACAATCAGTTTTGCGTCGGATTAAAAAATCTAGACTCACAGGAGACGGACCATATGGAGCCCGAGGCGGCAATATCCCCTTGTAGTCAAGCCGGCTGGAGGTCGATGTATTGAATCTCGTCGCAATTTGAGTGTTCCATCGTCAATAGGAGGCGCTGAACGTTACAATTAACAATCAGTTTCGCGTCGGATTCGAAAATCTACTCACAGTAGAGCGGCCATAAGGAGCCCTAGGCAGCAATATCCCCTTGCAGACCAGTCCGCTGGAGGACGATGTATTGACTCTCGACGCAATTTGAGTGTTCCATCGTCATTAGGAGGCCCTGAACGTTGCAATTAACTATCAATTTTGCGTCGGATTCGAAAATCTAGACACTCAGGAGAACGAACATAAGATGCCCGAGGCAGCAATAGACTCTTCAGACAAGTCGGCTGGAAAACGATGTATTGACTCTCGAGGCAATTTGAATGATCCATCGTCATTAGGAGGCCCTGAATGTTACAATTAATTATCAGTTTTTCGTCGGATTCGAAAATCTAGACTCACTGGAGACGGACCATAAGGTGCCCGACTCAGCAATATCCGTTAGGAGACCAGTCCGCTGGAGGACGATGTATTGAATCGTGACGCAATTTGAGTGCTCCATCGTCATTAGGAGGCCCTGAACGATACAATTAACTATCAGTTTCGCGTCGGATTCGAAAGTCTAGACTCACAGGAGAAGGACCATACGGTGCCCGAGGCAGCAATATCCCCTAGGAACAAGTCGGCTGGAAGACGAAGTATTGAATCTCGACGCAATTTGAGTGTTCCATCGTCAATAGGAGGCGCTGAACGTTACAATTAACAATCAGTTTTGCGTCGGATTCGAAAATCTACTCACAGTAGAGCGGCCATAAGGAGCCCTAGGCAGCAATATCCCCTTGCAGACCAGTCCGCTGGAGGACGATGTATTGACTCTCGACGCAATTTGAGTGTTCCATCGTCATTTTGAGGCCCTGAACGTTACAATTAACAATCAGTTTTGCGTCGGATTAAAAAATTTAGACTCACAGGAGAACGACCATAAGGTGCCCGAGGCAGCAATAGACCCTTGGAGACTAGTCGGCTGAAGGATGATGTATTGAATCTCGACGCAATTTGTGTTTTCGATCGTCATTAGGAGGCCCTGACGTTACAATTAACTATCAGTTTCGAGTCGGATTCGAAAATCTAGACTCACAGGAGAACGACCATAAGGTGTCCGAGGCAGCAATAGACCCTTGGAGAGAAGTCGGCTGAAGGACGATGTATTGAATCACGACGCAATTTGAGTGTTCCATCGTCTTTAGGAGGCCCTGAAAGTTACAATTAACAATTAATTTCGCGTCGGATTCGAAAATCTAGACTCACAGGAGACGGACCACATGGAGCCCGAGGCGGCAATGTCCCCATGTAGACAAGTCGGCTGGAGGTAGATGTATTGACTCTCGACACAATTAGAGTGTTCCATCGTCTTTAGGAGGCCCTGAACTTTACAATTAACTATAAGTTTTTCGTCGGATTCGAAAATCTAGACTCACTGGAGACGGACCATTAGGTTCCGGAAGCAGCAATATCCCCTTGGAGACCAGGCCGCTGGAGGACGATGTGTTGAATCGCGACGCATTTTGAATGCTCCATCGTCTATAGGAGACCCTGAACGTTACAATTAACTATCAGTTATGCGTCGGATATGAAAATCTAGACTCACAGAAGAACGACCATTAGGTGCCCGAGGCAGCAATAGACCTTTGGAGACAAGTCGGCTGGAGGACGCTGTATTGACTCTCGACCCAATTTGAGTGTTCCATCGTCATTAGGAGGCCCTGAACGTTGCAATTAACTATCAATTTCGCGTCGGATTCGAAAATCTAGACTCACAGGAGAAGGACCATACGGTGCCCGAGGCAGCAATATCCCCTTGTAGTCAAGTCGGCTGGAGGTCGATGTATTGAATCTCGACGCAATTTGAGTGTTCCATCGTCAATAGGAGGCGCTGAACGTTACAATTAACAATCAGTTTCGCGTCGGATTCGAAAATCTACTCACAGTAGAGCGGCCATAAGGAGCACTAGGCAGCAATATCCCCTTGCAGACCAGTCCGCTGGAGGACGATGTATTGACTCTCGACGCAATTTGAGTGTTCCATCGTCATTTTGAGGCCCTGAACGTTACAGTTTCGAGTCGGATTCGAAATCTAGACTCACAGGACAACGACCATAAGGTGTCCGAGGCAGCAGTAGACCCTTGGAGAGAAGTCAGCTGAAGGACGATGTATCGGATCCCGACGCAGTTTGTGTGTTCCATCGTCATTAGGAGGCCCTGAATGTTACAATTAACTATAAGTTTTTCGTCGGATTCGAAAATCTAGACTCACAGGAGACGGACCACATGGAGCCCGAGGCGGCAATATCCCCATGTAGACAAGTCGGCTGGAGGTAGATGTATTGACTCTCGACACAATTAGAATGTTTCATCGTCATTAGGAGGCGATGAACGTTACAATTAACAATCAGTTTCTGGTCGGATCTGAAAATCTAGACTCACAGGAGAGCGACCATAAGAAGCCCGAGACAGCAATATCGCCATGGAGACAAGTCGGCTAGAAGACGATATATTGAATCTCGACGCAATTTGTGTTTTCCATCGTTATTAGGAGGCCCTGAATGTTACAATTAACTATAAGTTTTTCGTCGGATTCGAAAATCTAGACTCACTAGAGACGGACCATAAGGTCCGGAAGCAGCAATATCCCCTTGGAGACCAGTCCGCTGGAGGACGATGTATTGACTCTCGACGCAATTTGAGTGTTCCATCGTCATTTTGAGGCCCTGAACGTTACAATTAACAATCAGTTTTGCGTCGGATTAGAAAATTTAGACTCACAGGAGAACGATCATATAGTGCCCGAGGCAGCAATGGACCCTTGGAGACAAGTCGGCTGAAGGACGATGTATAGAATCTCGACGCAATTTCAGTCTTCCATCGTCTTTAGGAGGCCCTGAACTTTACAATTAACTATAAGTTTTTCGTCGGATTCGAAAATCTAGACTCACTGGAGACGGACCATAAGGTGCCCGACTCAGCAATATCCCCTAGGGAGACCAGTCCGCTGGAGGACGATGTATTGAATCGCGACGCAATTTGAGTGCTCCATCGTCATTAGGAGGCCCTGAACGATACAATTAACTATCAGTTTCGCGTCGGATTCGAAAGTCTAGACTCACAGGAGATGGACCATACGGTCCCGAGGCAGCAATATCCCCCAGGAACAAGTCGGCTGGAAGACGATGTATTGAATCTCGACGCAATTTGAGTGTTCCATCGTCATTATGAGGCCCTGATCCTTACAATTAACTAACTGCTCTGCGCCGGATTCGAAAATCTAGACTCATAGGAGAACGACATAAGGAGAACGAGGCAGCAATAGACTCTTGGAGACAAGTCGGCTGAAGGACGATGTATTGCATCTCGACGCAATTTGAGTGTCCCATCGTCATTAGGAGTCCCTGAACGTTACAATTAACAATCAGTTTTGCGTCGGATTAAAAAATCTAGACTCACAGGAGACGGACCATATGGAGCCCGAGGCGGCAATAACCCCTTGTAGTCAAGTCGGCTGGAGGTCGATGTATTGAATCTCGACGCAATTTGAGTGTTCCATCGTCAATAGGAGGCGCTGAACGTTACAATTAACAATCAGTTTCGCGTCGGATACGAAAATCTACTCACAGTAGAGCGGCCATAAGGAGCCCTAGGCAGCAATATCCCCTTGCAGACCAGTCCGCTGGAGGACGATGTATTGACTCTCGACGCAATTTGAGTGTTCCATCGTCATTAGGAGGCCCTGAACGTTGCAATTAACTATCAATTTTGCGTCGGATTCGAAAATCTAGACACTCAGGAGAACGAACATAAGGTGCCCGAGGCAGCAACAGACTCTTCAGACAAGTCGGCTGGAAAACGATGTATTGACTCTCGAGGCAATTTGAATGATCCATCGTCATTAGGAGGCCCTGAATGTTACAATTAATTATCAGTTTTTCGTCGGATTCGAAAATCTAGACTCACTGGAGACGGACCATAAGGTGCCCGACTCAGCAATATCCGTTAGGAGACCAGTCCGCTGGAGGACGATGTATTGAATCGCGACGCAATTTGAGTGCTCCATCGTCATTAGGAGTCCCTGAACGATACAATTAACTATCAGTTTCGCGTCGGATTCGAAAGTCTAGACTCACAGGCGAAGGACCATACGGTGCCCGAGGCAGCAATATCCCCTAGGAACAAGTCGGCTGAAAGACGAAGTATTGAATCTCGACGCAATTTGAGTGTTCCATCGTCAATAGGAGGCGCTGAGCGTTACAATTAACAATCAGTTTCGCGTCGGATTCGAAAATCTACTCACAGTAGAGCAGCCATAAGGAGCCCTAGGCAGCAATATCCCCTTGCACACCAGTCCGCTGGAGGACGATGTATTGACTCTCGACGCAATTTGAGTGTTCCATCGTCATTTTGAGGCCCTGAACGTTACAATTAACAATCAGTTTTGCGTCGGATTAGAAAATTTAGACTCACAGGAGAACGACCATAAGGTGCCCGAGGCAGCAATAGACCCTTGGAGACTAGTCGGCTGAAGGATGATGTATTGAATCTCGACGCAATTTGTGTTTTCCATCGTAATTAGGAGGCCCTGACGGTACAATTAACTATCAGTTTCGAGTCGGATTCGAAAATCTAGACTCACAGGAGAACGACCATAAGGTGTCCGAGGCAGCAATAGACCCTTGGAGAGAAGTCGGCTGAAGGACGATGTATTGAATCTCGACGCAATTTGAGTGTTCCATCGTTTTTAGGAGGCCCTGAAAGTTACAATTAACTATAAGTTTTTCGTCGGATTCGAAAATCTAGACTCACTAGAGACGGACCATAAGGTCCGGAAGAAGCAATATCCCCTTGGAGACCAGTCCGCTGGAGGACGATGTATTGACTCTCGACGCAATTTGAGTGTTCCATCGTCATTTTGAGGCCCTGAACGTTACAATTAACAATCAGTTTTGCGTCGGATTAGAAAATTTAGACTCACAGGAGAACGATCATATAGTGCCCGACGCAGCAATAGACCCTTGGAGACAAGTCGCCTGGAGGACGATGTATCGGATCCCGACGCAGTTTGAGTGTTCCATTGTCATTAGGAGGTCCTGAACGTTAGAATTAACTATCAGTTTAGCGTCGGATTCGAAAATCTAGACTCACAGGAGAATGATCATAAGGTGCCCGAGGCAGCAATGGACCCTTGGAGACAAGTCGGCTGAAGGACGATGTATAGAATCTCGACGCAATTTCAGTCATCCATCGTCTTTAGGAGGCCCTGAACTTTACAGTTAACTATAAGTTTTTCGTCGGATTCGAAAATCTAGACTCACTGGAGACGGACCATAAGGTGCCCGACTCAGCAATATCCCCTAGGAGACCAGTCCGCTGGAGGACGATGTATTGAATCGCGACGCAATTTGAGTGCTCCATCGTCATTAGGAGGCCCTGAACGATACAATTAACTATCAGTTTCGCATCGGATTCGACAGTCTAGACTCACAGGAGAAAGACCATAGGGTGCCCGAGGCAGCAATATCCCCTTGTAGTCAAGTCGGCTGGAGGTCGATGTATTGAATCTCGACGCAATTTGAGTGTTCCATCGTCAATAGGAGGCGCTGAACGTTACAATTAACAATCAGTTTCGCGTCGGATTCGAAAATCTACTAACAGTAGAGCGGCCATAAGGAGCCCTAGGCAGCAATATCCCCTTGCAGACCAGTCCGCTGGAGGACGATGTATTGACTCTCGACGCAATTTGAGTGTTCCATCGTCATTTGAGGCCCTGAACGTTACAATTAACAATCAGTTTTGCGTCGGATTAGAAAATTTAGACTCACAGGAGCACGATCATATAGTGCCCGAAGCAGCAACAGACCCTTGGAGACAAGTCGCCTGGAGGACGATGTATCGGATCCCGACGCAGTTTGAGTGTTCCATCGTCATTAGGAGGCCCTGAACGTTAGAATTAACTATCAGTTTAGCGTCGGATTCGAAAATCTAGACTCACAGGAGAATGATCATAAGGTGCCCGAGGCAGCAATGGACCCTTGGAGACAAGTCGGCTGAAGGACGATGTATAGAATCTCGACGAAATTTCAGTGTTCCATCGTCTTTAGGAGGCCCTGAACTTTACAATTAACTATAAGTTTTTCGTCGGATTCGAAAATCTAGACTCACTGGAGACGGACCATAAGGTGCCCGACTCAGCAATATCCCCTAGGAGACCAGTCCGCTGGAGGACGATGTATTGAATCGCGACGCAATTTGAGTGCTCCATCGTCATTAGGAGGCCCTGAACGATACAATTAACTATCAGTTTCGCGTCGGATTCGAAAGTCTAGACTCACAGGAGAAGGACCATACGGTGCCTGAGGCAGCAATATCCCCCAGGAACAAGTCGGCTGGAAGACGATGTATTGAATCTCGACGCAATTTGAGTGTTCCATCGTCATTATGAGGCCCTGATCCTTACAATTAACTAACTGCTTTGCGCCGGATTCGAAAATCTAGACTCATAGGAGAACGACCATAAGGAGAACGAGGCAGCAATAGACTCTTGGAGACAAGTCGGCTGAAGGACGATGTATTGCATCTCGACGCAATTTGAGTGTCCCATCGTCATTAGGAGTCCCTGAACGTTACAATTAACAATCAGTTTTGCGTCGGATTAAAAAATCTAGACTCACAGGAGACGGACCATATGGAGCCCGAGGCGGCAATATCCCCTTGTAGTCAAGTCGGCTGGAGGTCGATGTATTGAATCTCGTCGCAATTTGAGTGTTCCATCGTCAATAGGAGGCGCTGAACGTTACAATTAACAATCAGTTTCGCGTCGGATTCGAAAATCTACTCACAGTAGAGCGGCCATAAGGAGCCCTAGGCAGCAATATCCCCTTGCAGACCAGTCCGCTGGAGGACGATGTATTGACTCTCGACGCAATTTGAGTGTTCCATCGTCATTTTGAGGCCCTGAACGTTACAATTAACAATCAGTTTTGCGTCGGATTAAAAAATTTAGACTCACAGGAGAACGACCATAAGGTGCCCGAGGCAGCAATAGACCCTTGGAGACTAGTCGGCTGAAGGATGATGTATTGAATCTCGACGCAATTTGTCTTTTCGATCGTCATTAGGAGGCCCTGACGTTACAATTAACTATCAGTTTCGAGTCGGATTCGAAAATCTAGACTCACAGGAGAACGACCATAAGGTGTCCGAGGCAGCAATAGACCCTTGGAGAGAAGTCGGCTGAAGGACGATGTATTGAATCACAACGCAATTTGAGTGTTCCATCGTCTTTAGGAGGCCCTGATAGTTACAATTAACAATTAATTTCGCGTCGGATTCGAAAATCTAGACTCACAGGAGACGGACCACATGGAGCCCGAGGCGGCAATGTCCCCATGTAGACAAGTCGGCTGGAGGTAGATGTATTGACTCTCGACACAATTAGAGTGTTTCATCGTCATTAGGAGGCGCTGAACGTTACAATTAACAATCAGTTTCTGGTCGGATTTGAAAATCTAGACTCACAGGAGAGCTACCATAAGAAGCCCAAGACAGCAATATCGCCAAGGAGACAAGTCGGCTAGATGACGATATATTCATGTCGACGCAATTTGTGTTTTCCATCGTTATTAGGAGGCCCTCAATGTTACAATTAACTATAAGTTTTACGTCGGATTCGAAAATCTAGACTCACTAGAGACGGACCATAAGGTCCGGAAGCAGCAATATCCCCTTGGAGACCAGTCCGCTGGAGGATGATGTATTGACTCTCGACGCAATTTGAGTGTTCCATCGTCATTAGGAGGCACTGAACGTTAGAATTAACTATCAGTTTAGCGTCGGATTCGAAAATCTAGACTCACAGGAGAATGATCATAAGGTGCCCGAGGCAGCAATGGACCCTTGGAGACAAGTCGGCTGAAGGACGATGTATAGAATCTCGACGGAAATTTAGTGTTCCATCGTCTTTAGGAGGCCCTGAACTTTACAATGAACTATAAGTTTTTCGTCGGATTCGAAAATCTAGACTCACTGGAGACGGACCATTAGGTTCCGGAAGCAGCAATATCCCCTTGGAGACCAGGCCGCTGGAGGACGATGTGTTGAATCGCGACGCATTTTGAATGCTCCATCGTCTATAGGAGACCCTGAACGTTACAATTAACTATCAGTTATGCGTCGGATATGAAAATCTAGACTCACAGAAGAACGACCATTAGGTGCCCGAGGCAGCAATAGACCTTTGGAGACAAGTCGGCTGGAGGACGCTGTATTGACTCTCGACCCAATTTGAGTGTTCCATCGTCATTAGGAGGCCCTGAACGTTGCAATTAACTATCAATTTCGCGTCGGATTCGAAAATCTAGACTCACAGGAGAAGGACCATACGGTGCCCGAGACAGCAATATCCCCTTGTAGTCAAGTCGGCTGGAGGTCGATGTATTGAATCTCGACGCAATTTGAGTGTTCCATCGTCAATAGGAGGCGCTGAACGTTACAATTAACAATCAGTTTCGCGTCGGATTCGAAAATCTACTCACAGTAGAGCGGCCATAAGGAGCACTAGGCAGCAATATCCCCTTGCAGACCAGTCCGCTGGAGGACGATGTATTGACTCTCGACGCAATTTGAGTGTTCCATCGTCATTTTGAGGCCCTGAACGTTACAATTAACTATCAGTTTCGAGTCGGATTCGAAAATCTAGACTCACAGGACAACGACCATAAGGTGTCCGAGGCAGCAGTAGACCCTTGGAGAGAAGTCAGCTGAAGGACGATGTATCGGATCCCGACGCAGTTTGTGTGTTCCATCGTCATTAGGAGGCCCTGAATGTTACAATTAACTATAAGTTTTTCGTCGGATTCGAAAATCTAGACTCACAGGAGACGGACCACATGGAGCCCGAGGCGGCAATATCCCCATGTAGACAAGTCGGCTGGAGGTAGATGTATTGACTCTCGACACAATTAAAGAGTTTCATCGTCATTAGGAGGCGCTGAACGTTACAATTAACAATCAGTTTCTGGTCGGATTCGAAAATCTAGACTCACAGGAGGGCGACCATAAGAAGCCCGAGACAGCAATATCGCCATGGAGACAAGTCGGCTAGAAGACGATATATTGAATCTCGACGCAATTTGTGTTTTCCATCGTTATTAGGAGGCCCTGAACTTTACAATTAACTATAAGTTTTTCGTCGGATTCGAAAATCTAGACTCACTAGAGACGGACCATAAGGTCCGGAAGCAGCAAAATCCCCTTGGAGACCAGTCCGCTGTAGGACGATGTATTGACTCTCGACGCAATTTGAGTGTTCCATGGTCTTTTTGAGGCCCTGAACGTTACAATTAACAATCAGTTTTGCGTCGGATTAGAAAATTTAGACTCACAGGAGAACGATCATATAGTGCCCGACGCAGCAATAGACCCTTGGAGACAAGTCGCCTGGAGGAGGATGTATCGGATCCCGACGCAGTTTGAGTGTTCCATCGTCATTAGGAGGCCCTGAACCTTAGAATTAACTATCAGTTTAGCGTCGGATTCGAAAATCTAGACTCACTGGAGAATGATCATAAGGTGCCCGAGGCAGCAATGGACCCTTGGAGACAAGTCGGCTGAAGGACGATGTATAGAATCTCGTCGCAATTTCAGTGTTCCGTCGTCTTTAGGAGGCCCTGAACTTTACAATTAACTATAAGTTTTTCGTCGGATTTGAAAATCTAGACTCACTGGAGACGGACCATTAGGTTCCGGAAGCAGCAATATCCCCTTGGAGACCAGGCCGCTGGAGGACGATGTGTTGAATCGCGACGCATTTTGAGTGCTCCATCGTCTATAGGAGACCCAGAACGTTACAATTAACTATCAGTTATGCGTCGGATATGAAAATCTAGACTCACAGAAGAACGACCATAAGGTGCCCGAGGCAGCAATAGACCTTTGGAGACAAGTCGGCTGGAGGACGCTGTATTGACTCTCGACGCAATTTGAGTGCTCCATCGTCATTAGGAGGCCCTGAACGATACAATTAACTATCAGTTTCGCGTCGGATTCGAAAGTCTAGACTCACAGGAGAAGGACCAGACGGTGCCCGAGGCAGCAATATCCCCTAGGAACAAGTCGGCTGGAAGACGATGTATTGAATCTCGACGCAATTTGAGTGTTCCATCGTCAGTAGGAGGCTCTGAACGTTACAATTAACAATCAGTTTCGCGTCGGATTCGTAATTCTAGACTCACAGGTAAAGTACCATATGGTGCCTGAGGCAGCAATATCCCCTTCAAGGCAAGTCGGCTGGAGGTCGATGTATTGAATCTCGACGCAATGTGGGTGATCCATCGTCGATAGGAGGCCCGGAACATAACAATTAACTATCAGTTTTTCGTCGGCATCTAAAATCTAGACTCACAGGGGAACGACTATGAGGTGCCCGAGGCAGCAATAGACCCTTGTAGACAAATCGGCTGAATGCCGATGTATTGAATCTCGACGCAATTTGAGTGTTCCATCATCATTAGAAGGCCCTGAACGTTATCATTTTTGCGTCGGATTCGAAAATCTAGACACTCAGGAGAACGAACATAAGGTGCCCGAGGCAGCAATAGACCCTTCAGACAAGTCGGCTGGAAAACGACATATTGACTCTCGAGGCAATTTGAATGATCCATCGTCATTAGGAGGCCCTGAATGTTACAATTAACTAGCAGTTTTTCGTGGGATTCGAAAATCTAGACTCACTGGAGACGGACCATAAGGTGCCCGACTCAGCAATATCCCTTAGGAGACCAGTCCGCTGGAGGACGATGTATTGAATCGCGACGCAATTTGAGTGCTCCATCGTCATTAGGAGGCCCTGAACGATACAATTAACTATCAGTTTCGCGTCGGATTCGAAAGTCTAGACTCACAGGAGAAGGACCATACGGTGCCCGAGGCAGCAATATCCCCTAGGAACAAGTCGGCTGGAAGACGATGTATTGAATCTCGACGCAATTTGAGTGTTCCATCGTCATTATGAGGCCCTGATCGTTACAATTAACTAACTGTTTTGCGCCGGATTCGAGAATCTAGTTTCATAGGAGAACGACCATAAGGAGCCCGAGGCAGCAATAGACTCTTGGAGACAAGTCGGCTGAAGGACGATGTATTGCATCTCGACGCAATTTGAGTGTCCCATCGTCATTTGGAGTCCCTGAACGTTACAATTAACTATCAGTTTCGCGTCTGATTCGAAAATCTAGACTCACAGGAGACGGACCACATGGAGCCCGAGGCGGCAATATCCCCTTGTAGTCAAGTCGGCTGGAGGTCGATGTATTGAATCTCGACGCAATTTGAGTGTTCCATCGTCAATAGGAGGCGCTGAACGTTACAATTAACAATCAGTTTCGCGTCGGATTCGAAAATCTACTCACAGTAGAGAGGCCATAACGAGCCCTAGGCAGCAATATCCCCTTGGAGACCAGTCCGCTGGAGGACGATGTATTGACTCTCGACGCGATTTGAGTGTTCCATCGTCATTTTGAGGCCCTGATCGTTACAATTAACAATCAGTTTTTGCGTCGGATTAGAAAATTTAGACTCACAGGAGAACGACCATAATGTGCCCGAGGCAGAAATAGACCCTTGGAGACTAGTCGGCTGAAGGATGATGTATTGAATCTCGACGCAATTTGTGTTTTCCATCGTCATTAGGAGGCCCTGACGTTACAATTAACTATCAGTTTCGAGTCGGATTCGAAAATCTAGAAACAGGAGAACGACCATAAGGTGTCCGAGGCAGCAATAGACCCTTGGAGAGAAGTCGGCTGAAGGACGATGAATTAAATCTCGACGCAATTTGAGTGTTCCATCGTCTTTAGGAGGCCCTGAAAGTTACAATTAACAATTAATTTCGCGTCGGATTCGAAAATCTAGACTCACAGGAGGCGGACCACATGGAGCCCGTGGCGGCAATATCCCCATGTAGATAAGTCGGCTGGAGGTAGATGTATTGACTCTCGACACAATTAGAGCGTTTCATCTTCATTAGGAGGCGCTGCACGTTACAATTAACAATGAGTTTCTGGTCGGATTTGAAAATCTAGACTCACAGGAGAGCGACCATAAGAAGCCCGAGACAGCAATATCGCCATGGAGACAAGTCGGCCAGAAGACGATATATTGAATCTCGACGCAATTTGTGTTTTCCTTCGTTATTAGGAGGCCCTGAATGTTACAATTAACTATAAGTTTTTCGTTGGATTCTAAAATCTAGACTCACTAGAGACGGACCATAAGGTCCGGAAGCAGCAATATCCCCTTGGAGACCAGTCCGCTGAAGGACGATGTATTGACTCTCGACGTAATTTGAGTGTTCCATCGTCATTTTGAGGCCCTGAACGTTACAATTAACAATCAGTTTTGCGTCGGATTTGAAAATTTAGACTCACAGGAGAACGATCATATAGTGCCCGACGCAGCAATAGACCCTTGGAGAGAAGTCGCCTGGAGGACGATGTATCGGATCCCGACGCAGTTTCAGTGTTCCATCGTCATTAGGAGGCACTGAACGTTAGAATTAACTATCAGTTTAGCGTCGGATTCGAAAATCTAGACTCACAGGAGAATGATCATAAGGTGCCCGAGGCAGCAATGGACCCTTGGAGACAAGTCGGCTGAAGGACGATGTATAGAATCTCGACGCAATTTCAGTGTTCCATCGTCTTTAGGAGGCCCTTAACTTTACAATTAACTATAAGTTTTTCGTCGGATTCGAAAATGTAGACTCACTGGAGACGGACCATAAGGTTCCGGAAGCAGCAATATCCCCTTGGAGACCAGGCCGCTGGAGGACGATGTGTTGAATCGCGACGCATTTTGAGTGCGCCATCGTCTATAGGAGACCCTGAACGTTACAATTAACTATCAGTTATGCGTCGGATATGAAAATCTAGACTCACAGGAGAACGACCATAAGGTGCCCGAGGCAGCAATAGACCTTTGGAGACAAGTCGGCTGGAGGACGATGTATAGACTCTCGACGCAATTTGAGTGTTCCATCGTCATTAGGAGGCCCTGAACGTTACAATTAACTATCAGTTTCGCGTCTGATTCGAAAATCTAGGCTCACAGGAGAAGGACCATACGGTGCGCGAGGCAGCAATATCCCCTAGGAACAAGTCGGCTGGAAGACGATGTATTGAATCTCGACGCAATTTGAGTGTTCCATCGTCATTATGAGGCCCTGATCGTTACAATTAACTAACTGCTTTGCGCCGGATTCGATAATCTACACTCATAGGAGAACGACGATCAGGAGCCCGAGGCAGCAATAGACTCTTGGAGACAAGTCGGCTGAAGGACGATGTATTGCATCTCGACGCAATTTGAGTGTGCCATCGTCATTAGGAGTCCCTCAACGTTACAATTAACTATCAGTTTCGCGTCTTATTGGAAAATCACAGGAGACGGACCACATGGAGCCGGTGGCGGCAATATCCCCTTGTAGTCAAGTCGGCTGGAGGTCGATGTATTGAATCTCGACGCAATTTGAGTGTTCCATCGTCAATAGGAGGCGCTGAACGTTACAATTAACAATCAGTTTCGCGTCGGATTCGAAAATCTACTCACAGTAGAGCGGCCATAAGGAGCCCTAGGCAGCAATATCCCCTTGCAGACCAGTCCGCTGGAGGACGATGTATTGACTCTCGACGCAATTTGAGTGTTCCATCGTCATTTTGAGGCCCTGAACGTTACAATTAACAATCAGTTTTGCGTCGGATTAGAAAATTTAGACTCACAGGAGAACGACCATAAGGTGCCCGAGGCAGCAATAGACCCTTGGAGACTAGTCGGCTGAAGGATGATGTATTGAATCTCGACGCAATTTGTGTTTTCCATCGTCATTAGGAGGCCCTGACGTTACAATTAACTATCAGTTTCGAGTCGGATTCGAAAATCTAGACTCACAGGAGAACGACCATAAGGTGTCCGAGGCAGCAATAGACCCTTGGAGAGAAGTCGGCTGAAGGACGATGTATTGAATCTGGACGCAATTTGAGTGTTCCATAGTCTTTAGGAGGCCCTGAAAGTTACAATTAACAATTAATTTCGCGTCGGATTCGAAAATCTAGACTCACAGGAGACGGACCACATGGAGGCCGAGGCGGCAATATCCCCATGTAGACAAGTCGACTGGAAGTAGATGTATTGACTCTCGACACAATTAGAGAGTTTCATCGTCATTAGGAGGCGCAGAACGTTACAATTAACAATCAGTTTCTGGTCGGATTTGAAAAACTAGACTCACAGGAGGGCGACCATAAGAAGCCCGAGACAGCAATATCGCCATGGAGACAAGTCGGCTAGAAGACGATATATTGAATCTCGACGCAATTTGTGTTTTCCATCGTTATTAGGAGGCCCTGAATGTAACAATTAACTATAAGTTTTTCGTCGGATTCGAAAATCTAGACTCACTAGAGACGGACCATAAGGTCCGGAAGCAGCAATATCCCCTTGGAGACCAGTCCGCTGGAGGACGATGTATTGACTCTCGACGCAATTTGAGTGTTCCATCGTCATTTTGAGGCCCTGAACGTTACAATTAACTATCAGTTTAGCGTCGGATTCGAAAATCTAGACTCGCAGGAGAATGATCATGAGGTGCCCGAGGCTGCAATGGACCCTTGGAGACAAGTCGGCTGAAGGACGATGTATAGAATCTCGACGCAATTTCAGTGTTCCATCGTCTTTAGGAGGCCCTGAACTTTACAATGAACTATAAGTTTTTCGTCGGATTTGAAAATCTAGACTCACTGGAGCCGGACCATAAGGTTCCGGAAGCAGCAATATCCCCTTGGAGACCAGGCCGCTGGAGGACGATGTGTTGAATCTCGACGCAATGTGAGTGATCCATCGTCGATAGGAGGCCCGGAACATAACAATTAACTATCAGTTTTTCGTCGGATTCTAAAATCTAGACTCACAGGGGAACGACTATGAGGTGCCCGAGGCAGCAATAGACCCTTGTAGACAAATCGGCTGAATGCCGATGTATTGAATCTCGACGCAATTTGAGTGTTCCATCATCATTAGAAGGCCCTGAACGTTACAATTAACTATCATTTTTGCGTCGTATTCGAAATTTAGACACTCAGGAGAACGAACATAAGGTGCCCGAGGCAGCAATAGACCCTTCAGACAAGTCGGCTGGAAAACCATGTATTGACTCTCGAGGCAATTTGAATGATCCATCGTCATTAGGAGGCCCTCAATGTTACAATTAACAATCAGTTTTTCGTCGGATTCGAAAATCAAGACTCACTGGAGACGGACAATAAGGTGCCCGACTCAGCAATATCCCTTAGGAGACCAGTCCGCTGGAGGACGATGTATTGAATCGCGACGCAAATTGAGTGCTCCATCGTCATTAGGAGGCCCTGAACGATACAATTAACTATCAGTTTCGCGTCGGATTCGAAAGTCTAGGCTCACAGGAGAAGGACCATACGGTGCCCGAGGCAGCAATATCACCTAGGAACAAGTCGGCTGGAAGAAGATGTATTGAATCTCGACGCAATTTGAGTGTTCCATCGTCATTATGAGGCCCTGCTCGTTACAATTAACTAACTGTTTTGCGCCGGATTCGAAAATCTAGTTTCATAGGAGAAAGACCATAAGGAGCCCGAGGCAATATAGACTCTTGGAGACAAGTCGGCTGAAGGACGATGTATTGCATCTCGACGCAATTTGAGTGTCCCATCGTCATTAGGAGTCCCTGAACGTTACAATTAACTATCAGTTTCGCGTCTGATTCGAAAATCTAGACTCACAGGAGACGGACCACATGGAGCCCGAGGCGGCAATATCCCCTTGTAGTCAAGTCGGCTGGAGGTCGATGTATTGAATCTCGACGCAATTTGAGTGTTCCATCGTCAATAGGAGGCGCTGAACGTTACAATTAACAATCAGTTTCGCGTCGGATTCGATAATCTACTCACAGTAGAGAGGCCATAACGAGCCCTAGGCAGCAATATCCCCTTGGAGACCAGTCCGCTGGAGGACGATGTATTGACTCTCGACGCAATTTGTGTGTTCCATCGTCATTTTGAGGCCCTGAACGTTACAATTAACAATCAGTTTTGCGTCGGATTAGAAAATTTAGACTCACAGGAGAACGATCATATAGTGCCCGACGCAGCAATAGACCCTTGGAGACAAGTCGCCTGGAGGACGATGTATCGGATCCCGACGCAGTTTGAGTGTTCCATCTTCATTAGGAGGCACTGAACGTTAGAATTAACTATCAGTTTAGCGTCGGATTCGAAAATCTAGACTCACAGGAGAATGATCATAAGGTGCCCGAGGCAGCAATGGACCCTTGGAGACAAGTCGGCTGAAGGACGATGTATAGAATCTCGACGGAAATTTAGTGTTCCATCGTCTTTAGGAGGCCCTGAACTTTACAATTAACTATAAGTTTTTCGTCGGATTCGAAAATCTAGACTCACTGGAGACGGACCATTAGGTTCCGGAAGCAGCAATATCCCCTTGGAGACCAGGCCGCTGGAGGACGATGTGTTGAATCGCGACGCATTTTGAATGCTCCATCGTCTATAGGAGACCCTGAACGTTAAAATTAACTATCAGTTATGCGTCGGATATGAAAATCTAGACTCACAGAAGAACGACCATAAGGTGCCCGAGGCAGCAATAGACCTTTGGAGACAAGTCGGCTGGAGGACGCTGTCTTGACTCTCGACCCAATTTGAGTGTTCCATCGTCATTAGGAGGCCCTGAACGTTGCAATTAACTATCAATTTCGCGTCGGATTCGAAAATCTAGACACTCAGGAGAACGAACATAAGGTGCCCGAGGCAGCAATAGACTCTTCAGACAAGTCGGCTGGAAAACGATGTATTGACTCTCGAGGCAACTTGAATGATCCATCGTCATTAGGAGGCCCTGAATGTTACAATTAACTATCAGTTTTTCGTCGGATTCGAAAATCTAGACTCACTGGAGACGGACCATAAGGTGCCCGACTCAGCAATATCCCTTAGGAGACCAGTCCGCTGGAGGACGATGTATTGAATCGCGACGCAATTTGAGTGCTCCATCGTCATTAGGAGGCCCTGAACGATACAATTAACTATCAGTTTCGCGTCGGATTCGAAAGTCTAGACTCACAGGAGAAGGACCATACGGTGCCCGAGGCAGCAATATCCCCTAGGAACAAGTCGGTTGGAAGACGATGTATTGAATCTCGACGCAATTTGAGTGTTCCATCGTCAATAGGAGGCGCTGAACGTTACAATTAACAATCAGTTTCGCGTCGGATTCGAAAATCTACTCACAGTAGAGCGGCCATAAGGAGCCCTAGGCAACAATATCCCCTTGCAGACCAGTCCGCTGGAGGACGATGTATTGACTCTCGACGCAATTTGAGTGTTCCATCGTCATTTTGAGGCCCTGAACGTTACAATTAACAATCAGTTTTGCGTCGGATTAGAAAATTTAGACTCACAGGAGAACGACCATAAAGTGCCCGAGGCAGCAATAGACCCTTGGAGACTAGTCGGCTGAAGGATGATGTATTGAATCTCGACGCAATTTGTGTTTTCCATCGTCATTAGGAGGCCCTGACGTTACAATTAACTATCAGTTTCGAGTCGGATTCGAAAATCTAGACTCACAGGAGAACGACCATAAGGTGTCCGAGGCAGCAATAGACCCTTGGAGAGAAGTCGGCTGAAGGACGATGTATTGAATCACGACGCAATTTGAGTGTTCCATCGTCTTTAGGAGGCCCTGAAAGTTACAATTAACAATTAATTTCGCGTCGGATTCGAAAATCTAGCCTCACAGGAGACGGACCACATGGAGCCCGAGGCGGCAATATCCCCATGTAGACAAGTCGGCTGGAGGTAGATGTATTGACTCTCGACACAATTAGAGTGTTTCATCGTCATTAGGAGGCGCTGAACGTTACAATTAACAATCAGTTTCTGGTCGGATTTGAAAATCTAGACTCACAGGAGAGCGACCAGAAGAAGCCCGAGACAGCAATATCGCCATGGAGACAAGTCGGCTAGAAGACGATATATTGAATCTCGACGCAATTTGTGTTTTCCATCGTTATTAGGAGGCCCTGAATGTTACAATTAACTATAAGTTTTTCGTCGGATTCGAAAATCTAGACTCACTAGAGACGGACCATAAGGTCCGGAAGCAGCAATATCCCCTTGGAGACCAGTCCGCTGGAGGACGATGTATTGACTCTCGACGCAATTTGAGTGTTCCATCGTCATTTTGAGGCCCTGAACGTTACAATTAACAATCAGTTTAGCGTCGGATTCGAAAATCTAGACTCACAGGAGAATGATCATAAGGTGCCCGAGGCAGCAATGGACCCTTGGAGACAAGTCGGCTGAAGGACGATGTATAGAATCTCGACGCAATTTCAGTGTTCCATCGTCTTTAGGAGGCCCTGAACTTTACAATTAACTATAAGTTTTTCGTCGGATTCGAAAATCTAGACTCACTGGAGACGGATCATAAGGTTCCGGAAGCAGCAATATCCCCTTGGAGACCAGGCCGCTGGAGGACGATGTGTTGAATCGCGACGCATTTTGAGTGCTCCATCGTCTAAAGGAGACCCTGAACGTTACTATTAACTATCAGTTATGCGTGGGATATGAAAATCTAGACTCACAGGAGAACGACCATAAGGTGCCCGAGGCAGCAATAGACCTTTGGAGACAGGTCGGATGGAGGACGATGTATTGACTCTCGGCGCAATTTCAGTGTTCCATCGTCATTAGGAGGCCCTGAACGTTACAATTAACAATCAGTTTTGCATCGGATTAGAAAATCTAGACTCACAGGAGAACGACCATAAGGTGCCCGACGCAGCAATAGACCCTTGTACACAAATCGGCTGAATGCCGATGTATTGAATCTCGACGCAATTTGAGTGTTCCATCATCATTAGAAGGCCCTGAACGTTACAATTAACTATCATTTTTGCGTCGTATTCGAAATCTAGACACTCAGGAGAACGAACATAAGGTGCCCGAGGCAGCAATAGACCCTTCAGACAAGTCGGCTGGAAAACGATGTATTGACTCTCGAGGCAATTTGAATGATCCATCGTCATTAGGAGGCCCTGAATGTTACAATTAACTATAAGTTTTTCGTCGGATTCGAAAATCTAGACTCACTGGAGACGGACAATAAGGTGCCCGACTCAGCAATATCCCTTAGGAGACCAGTCCGCTGGAGGACGATGTATTGAATCGCGACGCAATTTGAGTGCTCCATCGTCATTAGGAGGCCCTGAACGATACAATTAACTATCAGTTTCGCGTCGGATTCGAAAGTCTAGACTCACAGGAGAAGGACCATACGGTGCCCGAGGCAGCAATATCCCCTAGGAACAAGTCGGCTGGAAGACGATGTATTGAATCTCGACGCAATTTGAGTGTTCCATCGTCATTAGGAGGCCCTGATCGTTACAATTAACTAACTGTTTTGCGCCGGATTCGAAAATCTAGTTTCATAGGAGAACGACCATAAGGATCCCGAGGCAGCAATTGACTCTTGGAGACAAGTCGGCTGAAGGACGATGTATTGCATCTCGACGCAATTTGAGTGTCCCATCGTCATTAGGAGTCCCTGAACGTTACAATTAACTATCAGTTTCGCGTCTGATTCGAAAATCTACTCACAGTAGAGAGGCTATTAGGAGCCCTAGGCAGCAATATCCCCTTGCAGACCAGTCCGCTGGAGGACGATGTATTGACTCTCGACGCAATTTGAGTGTTCCATCGTCATTTTGAGGCCCTGAACGTTACAATTAACAATCAGTTTTGCGTCGGATTAGAAAATTTAGACTCACAGGAGAACGACCATAAGGTGCCCGAGGCAGCAATAGACCCTTGGAGACTAGTCGGCTGAAGGATGATGTATTGAATCTCGACGCAATTTGTGTTTTCCATCGTCATTAGGAGGCCCTGACCCTACAATTAACTATCAGTTTCGAGTCGGATTCGAAAATCTAGACTCACAGGAGAACGACCATAAGGTATCCGAGGCAGCAATAGACCCTTGGAGACATGTCGCCTGGAGGACGATGTATCGCATCCCGACGCAGTTTGAGTGTTCCATCGTCATTAGGAGGCCCTGAACCTTAGAATTAACTATCAGTTTAGCGTCGGATTCGAAAATCGATACTCACAGGAGAGTGATCATAAGGTGCCCGAGGCAGCAATTGACCCTTGGAGACAAAGTCGGCTTAAGGACGATGTATAGAATCTCGACGCAATTTCAGTGTTCCATCGTCTTTAGGAGGCCCTGAACTTTACAATTAACTATAAGTTTTTCGTCGGATTCGAAAATCTAGACTCACTGGAGACGGACCATAAGGTTCCGGAAGCAGCAATATCCCCTTGGAGACCAGGCCGCTGGAGGACGATGTGTTGAATCGCGACGCATTTTGAGTGCTCCATCGTCTATAGGAGACCCTGAACGTTACAATTAACTATCAGTTATGCGTCGGATATGAAAATCTAGACTCACAGGAGAACGACCATAAGGTGCCCGAGGCAGCAATAGACCTTTGGAGACAAGTCGGCTGGAGGACGATGTATTGACTCTCGACGCAATTTGAGTGTTCCATCGTCATTAGGAGGCCCTGAACGTTACAATTAACAATCAGTTTTGCATCGGATTAGAAAATCTAGACTCACAGGAGAACGACCATAAGGTGCCCGAGGCAGCAATAAACCGTTGGAGACTAGTCGGCTGAAGGACGATATATTGAATCTCGACGCAATTTGAGTGTTCCATCGTCATTAGAATCGCTGAACGTTACAATTAACTATCAGTTTTGCGTCGCATTCGAATACGTAGAATCACCGGAGACGAACCATGTGGTGCCCGAGGCAGCGATATCCCTCTGGAGACAAGTCGGCAGGAGGACGATGTAGTGAATCTCGACGCAATTTGAGTGTTCCATCGTCATTAGGAGGTGCTGAACGTTGCAATTAACTACCATTTTTGCGTCGGATTCGTAATTCTAGACTCACAGGTAAAGGACCATATGGTGCCCGAGGCAGCAATATCCCCTTCAATGCAAGTCGGCTGGAGGTCGATGTATTGAATCTCGACGCAATGTGAGTGATCCATCGTCGATAGGAGGCCGGGAACATAACAATTAACTATCAGTTTTTCGTCGGATTCTAAAATCTAGACTCACAGTTGAACGACTATGAGGTGCCCGAGGCAGCAATAGACCCTTGTAGACAAATCGGCTGAATGCCGATGTATTGAATCTCGACGCAATTTGAGTGTTCCATCATCATTACAAGGCCCTGAACGTTACAATTAACTATCATTTTTGCGTCGTATTCGAAATCTAGACACTCAGGAGAACGAACATAAGGTGCCCGAGGCAGCAATAGACCCTTCAGACAAGTCGGCTGGAAAACCATGTATTGACTCACGAGGCAATTTGAATGATCCATCGTCATTAGGAGGCCCTGAATGTTACAATTAACTATCAGTTTTTCGTCGGATTCGAAAATCTAGACTCACTGGAGACGGACAATAAGATGCCCGACTCAGCAAAATCCCTTAGGAGACCAGTCCGCTGGAGGACGATGTATTGAATCGCGACGCAAATTGAGTGCTCCATCGTCATTAGGAGGCCCTGAACGATACAATTGACTATCAGTTTCGCGTCGGATTCGAAAGTCTAGGCTCACAGGAGAAGGACCATACGGTGCCCGAGGCAGCAATATCACCTAGGAACAAGTCGGCTGGAAGACGATGTATTGAATCTCGACGCAATTTGAGTGTTCCATCGTCATTATGAGGCCCTGATCGTTACAATTAACTAACTGTTTTGCGCCGGATTCGAAAATCTAGTTTCATAGGAGAAAGACCATAAGGAGCCCGAGGCAATATAGACTCTTGGAGACAAGTCGGCTGAAGGACGATGTATTGCATCTCGACGCAATTTGAGTGTCCCATCGTCATTAAGAGTCCCTGAACGTTACAATTAACTATCAGTTTCGCGTCTGATTCGAAAATCTAGACTCACAGGAGACGGACCACATGGAGCCCGAGGCGGCAATATCCCCTTGTAGTCAAGTCGGCTGGAGGTCGATGTATTGAATCTCGACGCAATTTGAGTGTTCCATCGTCAATAGGAGGCGCTGAACGTTACAATTAACAATCAGTTTCGCGTCGGATTCGAAAATCTACTCACAGTAGAGAGGCCATAAGGAGCCCTAGGCAGCAATATCCCCTTGGAGACCAGTCCGCTGGAGGACGATGTATTGACTCTCGACGCAGTTTGAGTGTTCCATCGTCATTTTGAGGCCCTGAACGTTACAATTAACAATCAGTTTTGCGTCGGATTAGAAAATTTAGACTCACAGGAGAACGATCATATAGTGCCCGACGCAGCAATAGACCCTTGGAGACAAGTCGCCTGGAGGACGATGTATCGGATCCCGACGCAGTTTGAGTGTTCCATCGTCATTAGGAGGCCCTGAACCTTAGAATTAACTATCAGTTTAGCGTCGGATTCGAAAATCTAGACTCACAGGAGAATGATCATAAGGTGCCCGAGGCAGCAATGGACCCTTGGAGACAAGTCGGCTGAAGGACGATGTAAAGAATCTCGACGCAATTTCAGTGTTCCATCGTCTTTAGGAGGCCCTGAACTTTACAATTAACTATAAGTTTTTCGTCGGATTCGAAAATCTAGACTCACTGGAGACGGACCATAAGGTTCCGGAAGCAGCAATATCCCCTTGGAGACCAGGCCGCTGGAGGACGATGTGTTGAATCGCGACGCATTTTGAGTGCTCCATCGTCTAAAGGAGACCCTGAACGTTACAATTAACTATCAGTTATGCGTCGGATATGAAAATCTAGACTCACAGGAGAACGACCATAAGGTGCCCGAGGCAGCAATAGACCTTTGGAGACAGGTCGGATGGAGGACGATGTATTGACTCTCGACGCAATTTGAGTGTTCCATCGTCATTAGGAGGCCCTGAACGTTACAATTAACAATCAGTTTTGCATCGGATTAGAAAATCTAGACTCACAGGAGAACGACCATAAGGTGCCCGAGGCAGCAATAGACCCTTGTAGACAAATCTGCTGAATGCCGATGTATTGAATCTCGACGCAATTTGAGTGTTCCATCATCATTAGAAGGCCCTGAACGTTACAATTAACTATCATTTTTGCGTCGTATTCGAAATCTAGACACTCAGGAGAACGAACATAAGGTGCCCGAGGCAGCAATAGACCCTTCAGACAAGTCGGCTGGAAAACGATGTATTGACTCTCGAGGCAATTTGAATGATCCATCGTCATTAGGAGGCCCTGAATGTTACAATTAACTATAAGTTTTTCGTCGGATTCGCAAATCTAGACTCACTGGAGACGGACAATAAGGTGCCCGACTCAGCAATATCCCTTAGGAGACCAGTCCGCTGGAGGACGATGTATTGAATCGCGACGCAATTTGAGTGCTCCATCGTCATTAGGAGGCCCTGAACGATACAATTAACTATCAGTTTCGCGTCGGATTCGAAAGTCTAGACTCACAGGAGAAGGACCATACGGTGCCCGAGGCAGCAATATCCCCTAGGAACAAGTCGGCTGGAAGACGATGTATTGAATCTCGACGCAATTTGAGTGTTCCATCGTCATTAGGAGGCCCTGACCCTACAATTAACTATCAGTTTCGAGTCGGATTCGAAAATCTAGACTCACAGGAGAACGACCATAAGGTATCCGAGGCAGCAATAGACCCTTGGAGACATGTCGCCTGGAGGACGATGTATCGCATTCCGACGCAGTTTGAGTGTTCCATCGTCATTAGGAGGCCCTGAACCTTAGAATTAACTATCAGTTTAGCGTCGGATTCGAAAATCTATACTCACAGGAGAGTGATCATAAGGTGCCCGAGGCAGCAATTGACCCTTGGAGACAAGTCGGCTGAAGGACGATGTATAGAATCTCGACGCAATTTCAGTGTTCCATCGTCTTTAGGAGGCCCTGAACTTTACAATTAACTATAAGTTTTTCGTCGGATTCGAAAATCTAGACTCACTGGAGACGGACCATAAGGTTCCGGAAGCAGCAATATCCCCTAGGAGACCAGGCCGCTGGAGGACGATGTGTTGAATCGCGACGCATTTTGAGTGCTCCATCGTCTATAGGAGACCCTGAACGTTACAATTAACTATCAGTTATGCGTCGGATATGAAAATCTAGACTCACAGGAGAACGACCATAAGGTGCCCGAGGCAGCAATAGACCTTTGGAGACAAGTCGGCTGGAGGACGATGTATTGACTCTCGACGCAATTTGAGTGTTCCATCGTCATTAGGAGGCCCTGAACGTTACAATTAACAATCAGTTTTGCATCGGATTAGAAAATCTAGACTCACAGGAGAACGACCATAAGGTGCCCGAAGCAGCAATAAACCATTGGAGACTAGTCGGCTGAAGGACGATATATTGAATCTCGACGCAATTTGAGTGTTCCATCGTCATTAGAATCGCTGAACGTTACAATTAACTATCAGTTTTGCGTCGCATTCGAATACGTAGAATCACCGGAGACGAACCATGTGGTGCCCGAGGCAGCGATATCCCTCTGGAGACAAGTCGGCAGGAGGACGATGTAGTGAATCTCGACGCAATTTGAGTGTTCCATCGTCATTAGGAGGTGCTGAACGTTGCAATTAACTACCATTTTTGCGTCGGATTCGTAATTCTAGACTCACAGGTAAAGGACCATATGGTGCCCGAGGCAGCAATATCCCCTTCAAGGCAAGTCGGCTGGAGGTCGATGTATTGAATCTCGACGCAATGTGAGTGATCCATCGTCGATAGGAGGCCCGGAACATAACAATTAACTATCAGTTTTTCGTCGGATTCTAAGATCTAAGACTCACAGGGGAACGACTATGAGGTGCCCGAGGCAGCAATAGACCCTTGTGGACAAATCGGCTGAATGCAAATGTATTGAATCTCGACGAAATTTGAGTGTTCCATCATCATTAGAAGGCGCTGAACGTTACAATTAACTATCATTTTTAGGTCGAATTCGAAAATCTAGACACTCAGGAGAACGAACATAAGGTGCCCGAGGCAGCGGTAGACCCTTCAGACAAGTCGGCTGGAAAACGATGTATTGACTCTCGAGGCAATTTGAATGATCCATCGTCATTAGGAGGCCCTGAATGTTACAATTAACTATTAGTTTTTCGTCGGATTCGAAAATCTAGACTCACTGTAGACGGACCATAAGGTGCCCGACTCAGCAATATCCCTTAGGATACCAGTCCCCTGGAGGACGATGTATTGAATCGCGACGCAATTTGAGTGCTCCATCGTCATTAGGAGGCCCTGAACGATACAATTAACTATCAGTTTCGCGTCGGATTCGAAAGTCTAGACTCACAGGAGAAGGACCATACGGTGCCCGAGGCAGCAATATCACCTAGGAACAAGTCGGCTGGAAGACGATGTATTGAATCTCGACGCAATTTGTGTGTTCCATCGTCATTATGAGGCCCTGATCGTTACAATTAACTAACTGTTTTGCGCCGGATTCGAAAATCCAGTTTCATAGGAGAACGACCATAAGGAGCCCGAGGCAGCAATAGACTCTTGGAGACAAGTCGGCTGAAGGACGATGTATAGAATCTCGACGCAATTTCAGTGTTCCATCGTCTTTAGGAGGCCCTGAACTTTACAATTAACTATAAGTTTTTCGTCGGATTCGAAAATCTAGACTCACTGGAGACGGACCATAAGGTTCCGGAAGCAGCAATATCCCCTTGGAGACCAGGCCGCTGGAGGACGATGTGTTGAATCGCGACGCATTTTGAGTGCTCCATCGTCTATAGGAGACCCTGAACGTTACAATTAACTATCAGTTATGCGTCGGATATCAAAATCTAGACTCACAGGAGAACGACCATAAGGTGCCCGAGGCAGCAATAGACCTTTGGAGACAAGTCGGCTGGAGGACGATGTATTGACTCTCGACGCAATTTGAGTGTTCCATCGTCATTAGGAGGCCCTGAACGTTACAATTAACAATCAGTTTTGCATCGGATTAGAAAATCTAGACTCACAGGAGAACGACCATAAGGTGCCCGAGGCAGCAATAAACCCTTGGAGACTAGTCGGCTGAAGGACGATATATTGAATCTCGACGCAATTTGAGTGTTCCATCGTCATTAGAATCGCTGAACGTTACAATTAACTATCAGTTTTGCGTCGCATTCGAATACGTAGAATCACCGGAGACGAACCATGTGGTGCCCGAGGCAGCGATATCCCTCTGGAGACAAGTCGGCAGGAGGACGATGTAGTGAATCTCGACGCAATTTGAGTGTTCCATCGTCATTAGGAGGTGCTGAACGTTGCAATTAACTACCATTTCTGCGTCGGATTCGTAATTCTAGACTCACAGGTAATTGACCATATGGTGCCCGAGGCAGCAATATCCCCTTCAAGGCAAGTCGGCTGGAGGTCGATGTATTGAATCTCGACGCAATGTGAGTGATCCATCGTCGATAGGAGGCCCGGAACATAACAATTAACTATCAGTTTTTCGTCGGATTCTAAGATGTAAGACTCACAGGGGAACGACTATGAGGTGCCCGAGGCAGCAATAGACCCTTGTAGACAAATCGGCTGAATGCCGATGTATTGAATCTCGACGAAATTTGAGTGTTCCATCATCATTAGAAGGCGCTGAACGTTACAATTAACTATCATTTCTGCGTCGTATTCGAAAATCTAGACACTCAGGAGAACGAACATAAGGTGCCCGTAGCAGCAATAGACCCTTCAGACAAGTCGGCTGGAAAACGATGTATTGACTCTCGAGGCAATTTGAATGATCCATCGTCATTAGGAGGCCCTGAATGTTACAATTAACTATCAGTTTTTCGTCGGATTCGAAAATCTAGACTCACTGGAGACGGACCATAAGGTGCCCGACTCAGCAATATCCCTTAGGAGACCAGTCCGCTGGAGGACGATGTATTGACTCTCGACGCAATTTGAGTGTTCCATCGTCATTTTGTGGCCCTGAACGTTACAATTAACAATCAGTTTTGGGTCGGATTACAAAATTTAGACTCACAGGAGAACGACCATAAGTTGCCCGAGGCAGCAGTAGACCCTTGGAGACTAGTCGGCTGAAGGATGATGTATTGAATCTCGACGCAGTTTGAGTGTTCCATCGTCTTTAGGAGGCCCGGAAAGCTACAATTAACAATTAATTTCGCGTCGGATTCGAAAATCTAGACTCACAGGAGACGGACCACATGGAGCCCGAGGCGGCAATATCCCCATGTAGACAAGTCGGCTGGAGGTAGATGTATTGACTCTCGACACAATTTGAGTGTTTCATCGTCATTAGGAGGCGCTGAACGTTACAATTAACAATCAGTTTTGCATCGGATTAGAAAATCTAGACTCACAGGAGAACGACCATAAGGTGCCCGAGGCAGCAATAAACCCTTGGAGACTAGTCGGCTGAAGGACGATATATTGAATCTCGACGCAATTTGAGTGTTCCATCGTCATTAGAATCGCTGAACGTTACAATTAACTATCAGTTTTGCGTCGCATTCGAATACGTAGAATCACCGGAGACGAACCATGTGGTGCCCGAGGCAGCGATATCCCTCTGGAGACAAGTCGGCAGGAGGACGATGTAGTGAATCTCGACGCAATTTGAGTGTTCCATCGTCATTAGGAGGTGCTGAACGTTGCAATTAACTACCATTTTTGCGTCGGATTCGTAATTCTAGACTCACAGGTAAAGGACCATATGGTGCCCGAGGCAGCAATATCCCCTTCAAGGCAAGTCGGCTGGAGGTCGATGTATTGAATCTCGACGCAATGTGAGTGATCCATCGTCGATAGGAGGCCCGGAACATAACAATTAACTATCAGTTTTTCGTCGGATTCTAAGATCTAAGACTCACAGGGGAACGACTATGAGGTGCCCGAGGCAGCAATAGACCCTTGTAGACAAATCGGCTGAATGCCGATGTATTGAATCTCGACGAAATTTGAGTGTTCCATCATCATTAGAAGGCGCTGAACGTTACAATTAACTATCATTTCTGCGTCGTATTCGGAAATCTAGACACTCAGGAGAACGAACATAAGGTGCCCGAGGCAGCAATAGACCCTTCAGACAAGTCGGCTGGAAAACGATGTATTGACTCTCGAGGCAATTTGAATGATCCATCGTCGTTAGGAGGCCCTGAATGTTACAATTAACTATCAGTTTTTCGTCGGATTCGAAAATCTAGACTCACTGGAGACGGACCATAAGGTGCCCGACTCAGCAATATCCCTTAGGAGACCAGTCCGCTGGAGGACGATGTATTGAATCGCGACGCAATTTGAGTGCTCCATCGTCATTAGGAGGCCCTGAACGAGACAATTAACTATCAGTTTCGCGTCGGCTTCGAAAGTCTAGACTCACAGGAGAAGGACCATACGGTGCCCGAGGCAGCAATATCACCTAGGAACAAGTCGGCTGGAAGACGATGTATTGAATCTCGACGCAATTTGTGTGTTCCATCGTCATTATGAGGCCCTGATCGTTACAATTAACTAACTGTTTTGCGCCGGATTCGAAAATCTAGTTTCATAGGAGAACGACCATAAGGAGCCCGAGGCAGCAATAGACTCTTGGAGACAAGTCGGCTGAAGGACGATGTATTGCATCTCGACGCAATTTGAGTGTCCCATCGTCATTAGGAGTCCCTGAACGTTACAATTAACTATCAGTTTCGCGTCTGATTCGAAAATCTAGACTCACAGGAGACGGACCACATGGAGCCCGAGGCGGCAATATCCCCTTGTAGTCAAATCGGCTGGAGGTCGATGTATTGAATCTCGACGCAATTTGAGTGTTCCATCGTCAATAGGAGGCGCTGAACGTTACAATTAACAATCAGTTTCGCGTCGGATTCGAAAATCTACTCACAGTAGAGAGGCCATAAGGAGCCCTAGGCAGCATTATCCCCTTGGAGACCAGTCCGCTGGAGGACGATGTATTGACTCTCGACGCAATTTGAGTGTTCCATCGTCATTTTGAGGCCCTGAACGTTACAATTAACAATCAGTTTTGCGTCGGATTAGAAAATTTAGACTCACAGGAGAACGACCATAAGGTGCCCGAGGCAGCAGTAGACCCTTGGAGACTAGTCGGCTGAAGGATGATGTATTGAATCTCTTCGCAATTTGTGTTTTCCATCGTCATTAGGAGGCCCTGACGTTACAATTAACTATCAGTTTCGAGTCGGATTCGAAAATCTAGACTCACAGGAGAACGACCATAAGGTGTCCGAGGCAGCAATAGACCTTTGGAGAGAAGTCGGCTGAAGGACGATGTATTGAATCTCGACGCAGTTTGAGTGTTCCATCGTCTTTAGGAGGCCCGGAAAGTAACAATTAACAATTAATTTCGCGTCGGATTCGAAAATCCAGACTCACAGGAGACGGACCACATGGAGCCCGAGGCGGCAATATCCCCATGCAGACAAGTCGGCTGGAGGTAGATGTATTGACTCTCGACACAATTTGAGTGTTTCATCGTCATTAGGAGGCGCTGAACGTTACAATTAACAATCAGTTTCTGGTCGGATTTGAAAATCTATACTCACCATAAGAAGCCCGAGACAGCAATATCGCCATGGAGACAAGTCGGCTAGAAGAAGATATATTCAATCTCGACGCAATTTGTGTTTTCCATCGTTATTAGGAGGCCCTGAATGTTACAATTAACTATAAGTTTTTCGTTGGATTCGAAAATCTAGACTCACTAGAGACGGACCATAAGGTCCGGAAGCAGCAATATCCCCTTGGAGACCAGTCCGCTGGAGGACGTTGTATTGACTCTCGACTCAATTTGAGTGTTCCATCGTCATTTTGAGGCCCTGAACGTTACAATTAACAATCAGTTTTGCGTCGAATTAGAAAATTTAGACTCACAGGAGAACGATCATGTAGTGCCCGACGCAGCAATAGACCCTTGGAGACAAGTCGCCTGGAGGACGATGTATCGGATCCCGACGCAGTTTCAGTGTTCCACCGTCATTAGGCGACCCTGAACGTTAGAATTAACTATCAGTTTAGCGTCGGATTCGAAAATCTAGACTCACAGGAGAATGATCATAAGGTGCCCGAGGCAGCAATGGACCCTTGGAGACAAGTCGGCTGAAGGACGATGTATAGAATCTCGACGCAATTTCAGTGTTCCATCGTCTTTAGGAGGCCCTGAACTTTACAATTAACTATAAGTTTTTCGTCGGATTCGAAAATCTAGACTCACTGGAGACCGACCATAAGGTGCCCGACTCAGCAATATCCCCTAGGAGACCAGTCCGCTGGAGGACGATGTATTGAATCGCGACGCAATTTGAGTGCTCCATCGTCATTAGGAGGCCCTGAACGATACAATTAACTATCAGTTTCGCGTCGGATTCGAAAGTCTAGACTCATAGGAGAAGGACCATACGGTGCCCGAGGCAGCAATATCCCCTAGGAACAAGTCGGCTGGAAGACGATGTATTGAATCTCGACGCAATTTGAGTGTTGCATCGTCATTATGAGGCCCTGATCGTTACAATTAACTAACTGCTTTGCGCCGGATTCGAAAATCTAGACTCATAGGAGAACGACGATAAGGAGCCCGAGGCAGCAATAGACTCGTGGAGACAAGTCGGCTGAAGGACGATGTATTGCATCTCGACGCAATTTGAGTGTCCCATCGTCATTAGGAGTCCCTGAACGTTACAATTAACTATCAGTTTCGCGTCTGATTCGAAAATCTAGACTCACAGGAGACGGACCCATGGAGCCCGAGGCGGCAATATCCCCATGTAGACAAGTCGGCTGGAGGTAGATGTATTGACTCTCGACACAATTAGAGAGTTTCATCGTCATTAGGAGGCGCTGAACGTTACAATTAACAATCAGTTTCTGGTCGGATTTGAAAATCTAGACTCACAGGAGAGCGACCATATGAAGCCCGAGACAGCAATATCGCCATGGAGACAAGTCGGCTAGAAGACGATATATTGAATCTCGACGCAATTTGTGTTTTCCATCGTTATTAGGAGGCCCTGCGTGTTACAATTAACTATAAGTTATTCGTCGGATTCGAAAATCTAGACTCACTAGAGACGGAGCATAAGGTCCGGAAGCAGCAATATCCCCTTGGAGACCAGTACGCTGGAGGACGAAGTATTGACTCTCGACGCAATTTGAGTGTTCCATCGTCATTTTGAGGCCATGAACGTTACAATTAACAATCACTTTTGCGTCGCATTCGAATACGTAGAATCACCGGAGACGAGCCATGTGGTGCCCGAGGCAGCGATATCCCTCTGGAGACAAGTCGGCAGGAGGACGATGTAGTGAATCTCGACGCAATTTGAGTGTTCCATCGTCATTAGGAGGTGCTGAACGTTGCAATTAACTACCATTTTTGCGTCGGATTCGTAATTCTAGACTCACAGGTAAAGGACCATATGGTGCCCGAGGCAGCAATATCCCCTTCAAGGCAAGTCGGCTGGAGGTCGATGTATTGAATCTCGACGCAATGTGAGTGATCCATCGTCGATAGGAGGCCCGGAACATAACAATTAACTATCAGTTTTTCGTCGGATTGTAAAATCTAGACTCACAGGGGAACGACTATAATGTGCCCGAGGCAGCAATAGACCCTTGTAGACAAATCGGCTGAATGCCGATGTATTGAATCTCGACGCAATTTGAGTGTTCCATCGTCATTAGAAGGCCCTGAACGTTACAATTAACTATCATTTTTGCGTGGGATTCGAAAATCTAGACACTCAGAACGAACATAAGGTGCCCGAGGCAGCAATAGACCCTTCAGACAAGTCGGCTGGAAAACGATGTATTGACTCTCGAGGCAATTTGAATGCTCCATCGTCATTAGGAGGCCCTGAATGTTACAATTAACTATCAGTTTTTCGTCGGATTCGAAAATCTAGACTCACTGGAGACAGACCATAAGGTGCCCGACTCAGCGATATCCCTTAGGAGACCAGTCCGCTGGAGGACGATGTATTGAATCGCGACGCAATTTGAGTGTTCCATCGTCATTATGAGGCCCTGATCGTTACAATTAACAATCAGTTTTGCGTCGGATTAGAAAATTTAGACTCACAGGAGAACGACCATAAGGTGCCCGAGGCAGCAGTAGACCCTTGGAGACTAGTCGGCTGAAGGATGATGTATTGAATCTCGACGCAATTTGTGTTTTCCATCGTCATTAGGAGGCCCTGACGTTACAATTAACTATCAGTTTCGAGTCGGATTCGAAAATCTAGACTCACAGGAGACGGACCACATGGAGCCCGAGGCGGCAATATCCCCATGTAGACAAGTCGGCTGGAGGTAGATGTATTGACTCTCGACACAATTTGAGTGTTTCATCGTCATTAGGAGGCGCTGAACGTTACAATTAACAATCAGTATCTGGTCGGATTTGAAAATCTATACTCCCATAAGAAGCCCGAGACAGCAATATCGCCATGGAGACAAGTCGGCTAGAAGACGATATATTGAATCTCGACGCAATTTGTGTTTTCCATCGTTATTAGGAGGCCCTGAATGTTACAATTAACTATAAGTTTTTCGTTGGATTCGAAAATCTAGACTCACTAGAGACGGATCATAAGGTCCGGAAGCAGCAATATCCCCTTGGAGACCAGTCCGCTGGAGGACGGTGTATTGACTCTCGACGCAATTTGAGTGTTCCATCGTCATTTTGAGGCCCTGAACGTTACAATTAACAATCAGTTTTGCGCCGGATTAGAAAATTTAGACTCACAGGAGAACGATCATATAGTGCCCGACGCAGCAATAGACCCTTGGAGACAAGTCGCCTGGAGGACGATGTATCGGATCCCGACGCAGTTTGAGTGTTCCACCGTCATTAGGCGGCCCTGAACGTTAGAATTAACTATCAGTTTAGCGTCGGATTCGAAAATCTAGCCTCACAGGAGAATGATCATAAGGTGCCCGAGGCAGCAATGGACCCTTGGAGACAAGTCGGCTGAAGGACGATGTATAGAATCTCGACGCAATTTCAGTGTCCCATCGTCTTTAGGAGGCCCTGAACTTTACAATTAACTATAAGTTTTTCGTCGGATTCGAAAATCTAGACTCACTGGAGACCGACCATAAGGTGCCCGACTCAGCAATATCCCCTAGGAGACCAGTCCGCTGGAGGACGATGTATTGAATCGCGACGCAATTTGAGTGCTCCATCGTCATTAGGAGGCCCTGAACGATACAATTAACTATCAGTTTCGCGTCGGATTCGAAAGTCTAGACTCACAGGAGAATGACCATACGGTGCCCGAGGCAGCAATATCCCCTAGGAACAAGTCGGCTGGAAGACGATGTATTGAATCTCGACGCAATTTGAGTGTTGCATCGTCATTATGAGGCCCTGATCGTTACAATTAACTAACTGCTTTGCGCCGGATTCGAAAATCTAGACTCACAGGAGACGGACCACATGGAGCCCGAGGCAGCAATATCCCCATGTAGACAAGTCGGCTGGAGGTAGATGTATTGACTCTCGACACAATTAGAGAGTTTCATCGTCATTAGGAGGCGCTGAACGTTACAATTAACAATCAGTTTCTGGTCGGATTTGAAAATCTAGACTCACAGGAGAGCGACCATAAGAAGCCCGAGACAGCAATATCGCCATGGAGACAAGTCGGCTAGAAGACAATATATTGAATCTCGACGCAATTTGTGTTTTCCATCGTTATTAGGAGGCCCTGAGTATTACAATTAACTATAAGTTTTTCGTCGGATTCGAAAATCAAGACTCACTAGAGACGGAGCATAAGGTCCGGAAGCAGCAATATCCCCTTGGAGACCAGTCCGCTGGAGGACGATGTATTGACTCTCGACGCAATTTGAGTGTTCCATCGTCATTTTGAGGCCCTGAACGTTACAATTAACAATCAGTTTTGCGTCGCATTCGAATACGTAGAATCACCGGAGACGAACCATGTGGTGCCCGAGGCAGCGATATCCCTCTGGAGAGAAGTCGGCAGGAGGACGATGTAGTGAATCTCGACGCAATTTGAGTGTTCCATCGTCATTAGGAGGTGCTGTACGTTGCAATTAACTACCATTTTTGCGTCGGATTCGTAATTCTAGACTCACAGGTAAAGGACCATATGGTGCCCGAGGCAGCAATATCCCCTTCAAGGCAAGTCGGCTGGAGGTCGATGTATTGAATCTCGACGCAATGTGAGTGATCCATCGTCGATAGGAGGCCCGGAACATAACAATTAACTATCAGTTTTTCGTCGGATTCTAAAATCTAGACTCACAGGGGAACGACTATAAGGTGCCCGAGGCAGCAATAGACCCTTGTAGACAAATCGGCTGAATGCCGATGTATTGAATCTCGACGCAATTTGAGTGTTCCATCGTCATTAGAAGGCCCTGAACGTTACAATTAACTATCATTTTTGCGTGGGATTCGAAAATCTAGACACTCAGGAGAACGAACATAAGGTGCCCGAGGCAGCAATAGACCCTTCAGACAAGTCGGCTGGAAAACGATGTATTGACTCTCGAGCCAATTTGAATGATCCATCGTCATTAGGAGGCCCTGAATGTTACAATTAACTATCAGTTTTTCGTCGGATTCGAAAATCTAGACTCACTGGAGACAGACCATAAGGTGCCCGACTCAGCGATACCCCTTAGGAGATCAGTCCGCTGGAGGACCATGTATTGAATCGCGACGCAATTTGAGTGTTCCATCGTCATTATGAGGCCCTGATCGTTACAATTAACTAACTGTTTTGCGCCGGATTCGAAAATCTAGTTTCATAGGAGAACGACCATAAGGATCCCGAGGCAGCAATAGACTCTTGGAGACAAGTCGGCTGAAGGACGATGTATTGCATCTCGACGCAATTTGAGTGTCCCATCGTCAATAGGAGTCCCTGAACGTTACAATTAACTATCAGTTTCGCGTCTGATTCGAAAATCTAGACTCACAGGAGACGGACCACATGGAGCCCGAGGCGGCAATATCCCCTAGTTGTCAAGTCGGCTGGAGGTCGATGTATTGAATCTCGACGCAATTTGAGTGTTCCATCGTCAATAGGAGGCGCTGAACGTTACAATTAACAATCAGTTTCGCGTCGGATTTGAGAATCTACTCACAGTAGAGCGGCCATAAGGAGCCCTAGGCAGCAATATCCCCTTGCAGACCAGTCCGCTGGAGGACGATGTATTGACTCTCGACGCAATTTGAGTGTTCCATCGTCATTTTGAGGCCCTGAACGTTACATTTAACAATCAGTTTTGCGTCGGATTAGAAAATTTAGACCCACAGGAGAACGCCCATAAGGTGCCCGAGGCAGCAATAGACCCTTGGAGACTAGTCGGCTGAAGGATGATGTATTGCATCTCGACGCAATTTGTGTTTTCCATCGTCATTAGGAGGCCCTGACGTTACAATTAACTATCAGTTTCGAGTCGGATTCGAAAATCTAGACTCACAGGAGAACGACCATATAGTGTCCGAGGCAGCAATAGACCCATGGAGAGAAGTCGGCTGAAGGACGATGTATTGAATCTCGACGCAATTTGAGTGTTCCATCGTCTTTAGGATGCCCCGAACGTTACAATTAACAATTAATTTCGCGTCGGATTCGAAAATCTCGACTCACAGGAGACGGAGCACATGGAGCCCGAGGCGGCAATATCCCCATGTAGACAAGTCGGCTGGAGGTAGATGTATTGACTCCCGACACAATTAGAGAGTTTCATCGTCATTAGGAGGCGCTGAACGTTACAAGTAACAATCAGTTTCTGGTCGGATTTGAAAATCTAGACTCACAGGAGAGCGACCATAAGAAGCCCGAGACAGCAATATCGCCATGGAGACAATTCGGCTAGAAGACGATATATTGAATCTCGACGCAATTTGTGTTTTCCATCGTTAAAGGAGGCCCTGAGTGTTACAATTAACTATAAGTTTTTCGTCGGATTCGAAAATCTAGACTCACTAGAGACGGAGCTTAAGGTCCGGAAGCAGCAATATCCCCTTGGAGACCAGTCCGCTGGAGGACGATGTATTGACTCTCGACGCAATTTGAGTGTTCCATCGTCATTTTGAGGCCCTGAACGTTACAATTAACAATCAGTTTTGCGTCGCATTCGAATACGTAGAATCACCGGAGACGAACCATGTGGTGCCCCAGGCAGCGATATCCCTCTGGAGACAAGTCGGCAGGAGGACGATGTAGTGAATCTCGACGCAATTTGAGTGTTCCATCGTCATTAGGAGGTGCTGAACGTTGCAATTAACTACCATTTTTGCGTCGGATTCGTAATTCTAGACTCACAGGTAAAGGACCATATGGTGCCCGAGGCAGCAATATCCCCTTCAAGGCAAGTCGGCTGGAGGTCGATGTATTGAATCTCGACGCAATGTGAGTGATCCATCGTCGATAGGAGGCCCGGAACATAACAATTAACTATCAGTTTTTCGTCGGATTGTAAAATCTAGACTCACAGGGGAACGACTATAAGGTGCCCGAGGCAGCAATAGACCCTTGTAGACAAATCGGCTGAATGCCGATGAATTGAATCTCGACGCAATTTGAGTGTTCCATCGTCATTAGAAGGCCCTGAACGTTACAATTAACTATCATTTTTGCGTGGGATTCGAAAATCTAGACACTCAGGAGAACGAACATAAGGTGCCCGAGGCAGCAATAGACCCTTCAGACAAGTCAGCTGGAAAACGATGTATTGACTCTCGAGGCAATTTGAATGATCCATCGTCATTAGGAGGCCCTGAATGTTACAATTAACTATCAGTTTTTCGTCGGATTCGAAAATCTAGACTCACTGGAGACAGACCATAAGGTGCCCGACTCAGCGATACCCCTTAGGAGACCAGTCCGCTGGAGGACCATGTATTGAATCGCGACGCAATTTGAGTGTTCCATCGTCATTATGAGGCCCTGATCGTTACAATTAACTAACTGTTTTGCGCCGGATTCGAAAATCTAGTTTCATAGGAGAACGACCATAAGGATCCCGAGGCAGCAATAGACTCTTGGAGACAAGTCGGCTGAAGGACGATGTATTGCATCTCGACGCAGTTTGAGTGTCCCATCGTCAATAGGAGTCCCTGAACGTTACAATAAACTATCAGTTTCGCGTCTGATTCGAAAATCTAGACTCACAGGAGACGGACCACATGGAGCCCGAGGCGGCAATATCCCCTTGTAGTCAAGTCGGCTGGAGGTCCTGAATCTCGACGCAATTTGAGTGTTCCATCGTCAATAGGAGGCGCTGAACGTTACAATTAACAATCAGTTTCGCGTCGGATTTGAGAATCTACTCACAGTAGAGCGGCCATAAGGAGCCCTAGGCAGCAATATCCCCTTGCAGACCAGTCCGCTGGAGGACGATGTATTGACTCTCGACGCAATTTGAGTGTTCCATCGTCATTTTGAGGCCCTGAACGTTACATTTAACAATCAGTTTTGCGTCGGATTAGAAAATTTAGACCCACAGGAGAACGCCCATAAGGTGCCCGAGGCAGCAATAGACCCTTGGAGACTAGTCGGCTGAAGGATGATGTATTGCATCTCGACGCAATTTGTGTTTTCCATCGTCATTAGGGGGCCCTGACGTTACAATTAACTATCAGTTTCGAGTCGGATTCGAAAATCTAGACTCACAGGAGAACGACCATATAGTGTCCGAGGCAGCAATAGACCCAGGGAGAGAAGTCGGCTGAAGGATGATGTATTGAATCTCGACGCAATTTGAGTGTTCCATCGTCTTTAGGATGCCCCGAACGTTACAATTAACAATTAATTTCGCGTCGGATTCGAAAATCTCGACTCACAGGAGACGGAGCACATGGAGCCCGAGGCGGCAATATCCCCATGTAGACAAGTCGGCTGGAGGTAGATGTATTGACTCCCGACACAATTAGAGAGTTTCATCGTCATTAGGAGGCGCTGAACGTTACAAGTAACAATCAGTTTCAGGTCGGATTTGAAAATCTAGACTCACAGGAGAGCGACCATAAGAAGCCCGAGACAGCAATATCGCCATGGAGACAATTCGGCTAGAAGACGATATATTGAATCTCGACGCAATTTGTGTTTTCCATCGTTATTAGGAGGCCCTGAGTGTTACAATTAACTATAAGTTTTTCGTCGGATTCGAAAATCTAGACTCACTAGAGACGGAGCTTAAGGTCCGGAAGCAGCAATATCCACTTGGAGACCAGTCCGCTGGAGGACGATGTATTGACTCTCGACGCAATTTGAGTGTTCCATCGTCATTTTGAGGCCCTGAACGTTACAATTAACAATCAGTTTTGCGTCGCATTCGAATACGTAGAATCACCGGAGACGAACCATGTGGTGCCCGAGGCAGCGATATCCCTCTGGAGACAAGTCGGCAGGAGGACGATGTAGTGAATCTCGACGCAATTTGAGTGTTCCATCGTCATTAGGAGGTGCTGAACGTTGCAATTAACTACCATTTTTGCGTCGGATTCGTAATTCTAGACTCACAGGTAAAGGACCATATGGTGCCCGAGGCAGCAATATCCCCTTCAAGGCAAGTCGGCTGGAGGTCGATGTATTGAATCTCGACGCAATGTGAGTGATCCAGCGTCGATAGGAGGCCCGGAACATAACAATTAACTATCAGTTTTTCGTCGGATTGTAAAATCTAGACTCACAGGGGAACGACTATAAGGTGCCCGAGGCAGCAATAGACCCTTGTAGACAAATCGGCTGAATGCCGATGTATTGAATCTCGACGCAATTTGAGTGTTCCATCGTCATTAGAAGGCCCTGAACGTTACAATTAACTATCATTTTTGCGTGGGATTCGAAAATCTAGACACTCAGGAGAACGAACATAATGTGCCCGAGGCAGCAATAGACCCTTCAGACAAGTCAGCTGGAAAACGATGTATTGACTCTCGAGGCAATTTGAATGATCCATCGTCATTAGGAGGCCCTGAATGTTACAATTAACTATCAGTTTTTCGTCGGATTCGAAAATCTAGACTCACTGGAGACAGACCATAAGGTGCCCGACTCAGCGATATCCCTTAGGAGACCAGTCCGCTGGAGGACGATGTATTGAATCGCGAGGCAATTTGAGTGTTCCATCGTCATTATGAGGCCCTGATCGTTACAATTAACTAACTGTTCTGCGCCGGATTCGAAAATCTAGTTTCATAGGAGAACGACCATAAGGAGCCCGAGGCAGCAATAGACTCTTGGAGACAAGTCGGCTGAAGGACGATGTATTGCATCTCGACGCAATTTGAGTGTCCCATCGTCATTAGGAGTCCCTGAACGTTACAATTAACTATCAGTTTCGCGTCTGATTCGAAAATCTAGACTCACAGGAGACGGACCACATGGAGCCCGAGGCGTTAATATCCCCTTGTAGTCAAGTCGGCTGGAGGTCGATGTATTGAATCTCGACGCAATTTGAGTGTTCCATCGTCATTAGAGGCGCTGAACGTTACAATTAACAATCAGTTTTGCATCGGATTAGAAAATCTAGACTCACAGGAGAACGACCATATAGTGCCCGACGCAGCAATAGACCCTTGGAGACAAGTCGCCTGGAGGACGGTGTATCGGATCCCGACGCAGTTTGAGTGTTCCATCGTCATTAGGAGGCCCTGAACCTTAGAATTAACTATCAGTTTAGCGTCGGATTCGAAAATCTAGACTCACAGGAGAATGATCATAAGGTGCCCGAGGCAGCAATGGACCCTTGGAGACAAGTCGGCTGAAGGACGATGTATAGAATCTCGACGCAATTTCAGTGTTCCATCGTCTTTAGGAGGCCCTGAACTTTACAATTAACTATAAGTTTTCCGTCGGATTCGAAAATCTAGACTCACTGGAGACGGACCATAAGGTTCCGGAAACAGCAATATCCCCTTGAAGACCAGGCCGCTGGAGGACGATGTGTTGAATCGCGACGCATGTTGAGTGCTCCATCGTCTAAAGGAGACCCTGAAGGTTACAATTAACTATCAGTTATGCGTCGGATATGAAAATCTAGACTCACAGGAGAACGACCATAAGGTGCCCGAGGCAGCAATAGACCTTTGGCGACAGGTCGGATGGAGGACGATGTATTGACTCTCGACGCAATTTGAGTGTTCCATCGTCATTAGGAGGCCCTGAACGTAACAATTAACAATCAGTTTTGCATCGGATTAGAAAATCTAGACTCACAGGAGAACGACCATAAGGTGCCCGAGGCAGCAATAAACCCTTGGAGACTAGTCGGCTGAAGGACGATATATTGAATCTCGACGCAATTTGAGTGTTCCATCGTCATTAGAGGCGCTAAACGTTACAATTAACTATCAGTTTTGCGTCGCATTCGAATACGTAGAATCACCGGAGACGAACCATGTGGTGCCCGAGGCAGCGATATCCCTCTGGAGACAAGTCGACAGGAGGACGATGTAGTGAATCTCGACGCAATTTGAGTGTTCCATCGTCATTAGGAGGTGCTGAACGTTAAAATTAACTACCATTTTTGCGTCGGATTCGTAATTCTAGACTCACATGTAAAGGACCATATGGTGCCCGAGGCAGCAATATCCCCTTCAAGGCAAGTCGGCTGGAGTTCGATGTATTGAATCTAGACGCAATGTGAGTGATCCATCGTCGATAGGAGGCCCGGAACATAACAATTAACTATCAGTTTTTCGTCGGATTCTAAAATCTAGACTCACAGGGGAACGACTATGAGGTGCCCGAGGCAGCAATAGACCCTTGTAGACAAATCGGCTGAATGCCGATGTATTGAATCTCGACGCAATTTGAGTGTTCCATCATCATTAGAAGGCCCTGAACGTTACAATTAACTATCATTTTTGCGTCGTATTCGAAAATCTAGACACTCTGGAGAACGAACATAAGGTGCCCGAGGCAGCAATAGACCCTTCAGACAAGTCGGCTGGAAAACGATGTATTGACTCTCGAGGCAATTTGAATGATCCATCGTCATTAGGAGGCCCTGAATGTTACAATTAACTATCAGTTTTTCGTCGGATTCGAAAATCTAGACTCACTGGAGACGGACCATAAGGTGCCCGACTCAGCAATATCCCTTAGGAGACCAGTCCGCTGAAGGACGATGTATTGAATCGCGACGCAATTTGAGTGCTCCATCGTCATTAGGAGGCCCTGAACGATACAATTAACTATCAGTTTCGCGTCGGATTCGAAAGTCTAGACTGACAGGAGAAGGACCATACGGTGCCCGAGGCAGCAATATCCCCTAGGAACAAGTCGGCTGGAAGACGATGTATTGAATCTCGACGCAATTTGAGTGTTCCATCGTCATTAGGAGGCCCTGATCGTTACAATTAACTAACTGTTTTGCTCCGGATTCGAAAATCTAGTTTCATAGGAGAACGACCATAAGGATCCCGAGGCAGCAATTGACTCTTGGAGACAAGTCGGCTGAAGACGATGTATTGCATCTCGACGCAATTTGAGTGTCCCATCGTCATTAGGAGTCCCTGAACGTTACAATTAACTATCAGTTTCGCGTCTGATTCGAAAATCTACTCACAGTAGAGAGGCCATAAGGAGCCCTAGGCAGCAATATCCCCTTGCAGACCAGTCCGCTGGAGGACGATGTATTGACTCTCGACGCAATTTGGGTGTTCCATCGTCATTTTGAGGCCCTGAACGTTACAATTAACAATCAGTTTTGCGTCGGATTAGAAAATTTAGACTCACATGAGAACGACCATAAGGTGCCCGAGGCAGCAATAGACCCTTGGAGACTAGTCGGCTGAAGGATGATGTATTGAATCTCGACGCAATTTGTGTTTTCCATCGTCATTAGGAGGCCCTGACGTTACAATTAACTATCAGTTTCGAGTCGGATTCGAAAATCTAGACTCACAGGAGAACGACCATAAGGTATCCGAGGCAGCAATAGACCCTTGGAGACATGTCGCCTGGAGGATGATGTAACGCATCCCGACGCAGTTTAAGTGTTCCATCGTCATTAGGAGGCCCTGAACCTTAGAATTAACTATCAGTTTAGCGTCGGATTCGAAAATCTATACTCACAGGAGAGTGATCAAAAGGTGCCCGAGGCAGCAATTGACTCTTGGAGACAAGTCGGCTGAAGGACGATGTATAGAATCTCGACGCAATTTCGGTGTTCCATCGTCTTTAGGAGGCCCTGAACTTTACAATTATCTATAAGTTTTTCGTCGGATTCGAAAATCTAGACTCACTGGAGACGGACCATAAGGTTCCGGAAGCAGCAATATCCCCTTGGAGACCAGGCCGCTGGAGGACGATGTGTTGAATCGCGACGCATTTTGAGTGCTCCATCGTCTATAGGAGACCCTGAACGTTACAATTAACTATCAGTTATGCGTCGGATATGAAAATCTAGACTCACAGGAGAACGACCATAAGGTGCCCGAGGCAGCAATAGACCATTGGAGACAAGTCGGCTGGAGGACGATGTATTGACTCTCGACGCAATTTGAGTGTTCCATCGTCATTAGGAGGCCCTGAACGTTACAATTAACAATCAGTTTTGCATCGGATTAGAAAATCTAGACTCACAGGAGAACGACCTTAAGGTGCCCGAGGCAGCAATAAACCCTTGGAGACTAGTCGGCTGAAGGACGATATATTGAATCTCGACGCAATTTGAGTGTTCCATCGTCATTAGAATCGCTGAACGTTACAATTAACTATCAGTTTTGCGTCGCTTTCGAATACGTAGAATCACCGGAGACGAACCACGTGGTGCCCCAGGCAGCGATATCCCTCTGGAGACAAGTCGGCAGGAGGACGATGTAGTGAATCTCGACGCAATTTGAGTGTTCCATCGTCATTAAGAGGTGCTGAACGTTGCAATTAACTACCATTTTTGCGTCGGATTCGTAATTCTAGACTCACAGGTAAAGGACCATATGGTGCCCGAGGCAGCAATATCCCCTTCAAGGCAAGTCGGCTGGAGGTCGATGTATTGAATCTCGACGCAATGTGAGTGATCCATCGTCGATAGGAGGCCCGGAACATAACAATTAACTATCAGTTTTTCGTCGGATTCTAAAATCTAGACTCACAGGGGAACGACCGTAAGGTGCCCGAGGCTGCAATAGACCCTTGTAGACAAATCGGCTGAATGCCGATGTATTGAATCTCGACGCAATTTGAGTGTTCCATCGTCATTAGAAGGCCCTGAACGTTACAATTAACTATCATTTTTGCGTGGGATTCGAAAATCTTGACACTCAGGAGAACGAACATAAGGTGCCCGAGGCAGCAATAGACCCTTCAGACAAGTCGGCTGGAAAACGATGTATTGACTCTCGAGGCAATTTGAATGATCCATCGTCATTAGGAGGCCCTGAATGTTACAATTAACTATCAGTTTTTCGTCGGATTCGAAAATCTAGACTCACTGGAGACAGACCATAAGGTGCCCGAGTCAGCGATATCCCTTAGGAGACCAGTCCGCTGGAGGACGATGTATTGAATCGTGACGCAATTTGAGTGTTCCATCGTCATTATGAGGCCCTGATCGTTACAATTAACTAACTGTTTTGCGCCGGATTCGAAAATCTAGTTTCATAGGAGAACGACCATAAGGAGCCCGAGGCACAATAGACTCTTGGAGACAAGTCGGCTGAAGGACGATGTATTGCATCTCGACGCAATTTGAGTGTCCCATCGTCATTAGGAGTCCCTGAACGTTACAATTAACTATCAGTTTCGCGTCTGATTCGAAAATCTAGTTTCATAGGAGAACGACCATAAGGAGCCCGAGGCAGCAACTAACTGTTTTGCGCCGGATTCGAAAATCTAGTTTCATAGGAGAACGACCATAAGGAGCCCGAGGCACAATAGACTCTTGGAGACAAGTCGGCTGAAGTACGATGTATTGCATCTCGACGCAATTTGAGTGTCCCATCGTCATTAGGAGTCCCTGAACGTTACAATTAACTATCAGTTTCGCGTCTGATTCGAAAATCTAGACTCACAGGAGACGGACCACATGGAGCCCGAGGCGGCAATATCCCCTTGTAGTCAAGTCGGCTGGAGGTCGATGTATTGAATCTCGACGCAATTTGAGTGTTCCATCGTCAATAGGAGGCGCTGAACGTTTTAATTAACAATCAGTTTCGCGTCGGATTCGAAAATCTACTCACCGTAGAGAGGCCATAAGGAGCCCTAGGCAGCAATATCCCCTTGGAGACCAGTCCGCTGGAGGACGATGTATTGACTCTCGACGCAATTTGAGTGTTCCATCGTCATTTTGAGGCCCTGAACGTTACAATTAACAATCAGTTTTGCGTCGGATTAGAAAATTTAGACTCACAGGAGAACGACCATAAGGTGCCCGAGGCAGCAGTAGACCCTTGGAGACTAGTCGGCTGAAGGATGATGTATTGAATCTCGACGCTATTTGTGTTTTCCATCGTCATTAGGAGGCCCTGACGTTACAATTAACTATCAGTTTCGAGTCGGATTCGAAAATCTAGACTCACAGGAGAACGACCATAAGGTGTCCGAGGCAGCAATAGACCCTTGGAGAGAAGTCGGCTGAAGGACGATGTATTGAATCTCGACGCAGTTTGAGTGTTCCATCGTCTTTAGCAGGCCCGGAAAGTTACAATTAACAATTAATTTCGCGTCGGATTCGAAAATCTAGACTCACAGGAGACGGACCACATGGAGCCCGAGGCGGCAATATCCCCATGTAGACAAGTCGGCTGGAGGTTGATGTATTGACTCTCGACACAATTTGAATGTTTCATCATCATTAGGAGGCGCTGAACGTTACAATTAACAATCAGTTTCTGGTCGGATTTGAAAATCTATACTCACCATAAGAAGCCCGAGACAGCAATATCGCCATGGAGACAAGTCGGCTAGAAGACGATATATTGAAGCTCGACGCAATTTGTGTTTTCCATCGTTATTAGGAGGCCCTGAATGTTACAATTAACTATAAGTTTTTCGTTGGATTCGAAAATCTAGACTCACTAGAGACGGACCATAAGGTCCGGAAGCAGCAATATCCCCTTGGAGACCAGTCCGCTGGAGGACGATTTATTGAATCGCGACTCAATTTGAGTGCTCCATCGTCATTAGGAGGCCCTGAACGATACAATTAACTATCAGTTTCGCGTCGGATTCCAAAGTCTAGACTCACAGGAGAAGGACCATACGGTGCCCGAGGCAGCAATATCCCCTAGGAACAAGTCGGCTGGAAGACGATGTATTGAATCTCGACGCAATTTGAGTGTTGCATCGTCATTATGAGGCCCTGATCGTTACAATTAACTAACTGCTTTGCGCCGGATTCGAAAATCTAGACTCATAGGAGAACGACGATAAGGAGCCCGAGGCAGCAATAGACTCGTGGAGACAAGTCGGCTGAAGGACGATGTATTGCATCTCGACGCAATTTGAGTGTCCCATCGTCATTAGGAGTCCCTGAACGTTACAATTAACTATCAGTTTCGCGTCTGATTCGAAAATCTAGACTCACAGGAGACGGACCACATGGAGCCCGAAGCGGCAATATCCCCTTGTAGTCAAGTCGGCTGGAGGTCGATGTATTGAATCTCGACGCAATTTGAGTGTTCCATCGTCAATAGGAGGCGCTGAACGTTACAATTAACAATCAGTTTCGCGTCGGATTCGAGAATCTACTCACAGTAGAGCGGCCATAAAGAGCCCTAGGCAGCAATATCCCCTTGCAGACCAGTCCGCTGGAGGACGATGTATTGACTCTCGACGCAATTTGAGTGTTCCATCGTCATTTTGAGGCCCTGATCGTTACAATTAACAATCAGTTTTGCGTCGCATTCGAATACGTAGAATCACCGGAGACGAACCATGTGGTGCCCGAGGCAGCGATATCCCTCTGGAGACAAGTCGGCACGAGGACGATGTAGTGAATCCCGACGCGATTTGAGTGTTCCATCGTCATTAGGTGGTGCGGAACGTTGCAATTAACTACCATTTTTGCGTCGGATTCATAATTCTAGACTCACAGGTAAAGGACCATATGGTGCCCGAGGCAGCAATATCCCCTTCAAGGCAAGTCGGCTGGAGGTCGATGTATTGAATCTCGACGCAATGTGAGTGATCCATCGTCGATAGGAGGCCCGGAACATAACAATTAACTATCAGTTTTTCGTCGGATTCTAAAATCTAGACTCACAGGGGAACGACTATAAGGTGCCCGAGGCAGCAATAGACCCTTGTAGACAAATCGGCTGAATGCCGATGTATTGAATCTCGACGCAATTTGAGTGTTCCATCGTCATTAGAAGGCCCTGAACGTTACAATTAACTATCATTTTTGCGTGGAATTCGAAAATCTAGACACTCAGGAGAACGAACATAAGGTGCCCGAGGCAGCAATAGACCCTTCAGACAAGTCGGCTGGAAAACGATGTATTGACTCTCGAGGCAATTTGAATGATCCATCGTCATTAGGAGGCCCTGAATGTTACAATTAACTATCAGTTTTTCGTCGGATTCGAAAATCTAGACTCACTGGAGACGGACCCTAAGGTGCCCGACTCAGCAATATCCCTTAGGAGACCAGTCCGCTGGAGGACGATGTATTGAATCGCGACGCAATTTGAGTGCTCCATCGTCATTAGGAGGCCCTGAACGATACAATTAACTATCAGTTTCGCGTCGGATTCGAAAGTCTAGACTCACAGGAGATGGACCATACGGTGCCCGAGGCAGCAATATCCCCTAAGAACAAGTCGGCTGGAAGACGATGTATTGAATCTCGACGCAATTTGAGTGTTCCATCGTCATTATGAGGCCCTGATCGTTACAATTAACTAACTGTTTTGCGCCGGATTCGAAAATCTAGTTTCATAGGAGAACGACCATAAGGAGCCCGAGGCAGCAATAGACTCTTGGAGACAAGTCGGCTGAAGGACGATGTATTGCATCTCGACGCAATTTGAGTGTCCCATCGTCATTAGGAGTCCCTGAACGTTACAATTAACTATCAGTTTCGCGTCTGATTCGAAAATCTAGTTTCATAGGAGAACGACCATAAGGAGCCCGAGGCAGCAATAGACTCTTGGAGACAAGTCGGCTGAAGGACGATGTATTGCATCTCGACGCAATTTGAGTGTCCCATCGTCATTAGGAGTCCCTGAACGTTACAATTAACTATCAGTTTCGCGTCTGATTCGAAAATCTAGACTCACAGGAGACGGACCACATGGAGCCCGAGGCGGCAATATCCCCTTGTAGGCAAGTCGGCTGGAGGTCGATGTATTGAATCTCGACGCAATTTGAGTGTTCCATCGTCAATAGGAGGCGCTGAACGTTACAATTAACAATGAGTTTCGCGTCGGATTCGAAAATCTACTCACCGTAGAGAGGCCATAAGGAGCCCTAGGCAGCAATATCCCCTTGGAGACCAGTCCGCTGGAGGACGATGTATTGACTCTCGACGCAATTTGAGTGTTCCATCGTCATTTTGAGGCCCTGAACGTTACAATTAACAATCAGTTTTGCGTCGGATTAGAAAATTTAGACTCACAGGAGAAAGACCATAAGGTGCCCGAGGCAGCAGTAGACCCTTGGAGACTAGTCGGCTGAAGGATGATGTAGTGAATCTCGACGCAATTTGTGTTTTCCATCGTCATTAGGAGGCCCTGACGTTACAATTAACTATCAGTTTCGAGTCGGATTCGAAAATCTAGACTCACAGGAGAACGACCTTAAGGTGTCCGAGGCAGCAATAGACCCTTGGAGAGAAGTCGGCTGAAGGACGATGTATTGAATCTCGACGCAGTTTGAGTGTTCCATCGTCTTTAGCAGGCCCGGAAAGTTACAATTAACAATTAATTTCGCGTCTGATTCGAAAATCTAGACTCACAGGAGACGGACCACATGGAGCCCGAGGCGGCAATATCCCCTTGTAGGCAAGTCGGCTGGAGGTCGATGTATTGAATCTCGACGCAATTTGAGTGTTCCATCGTCAATAGGAGGCGCTGAACGTTACAATTAACAATGAGTTTCGCGTCGGATTCGAAAATCTACTCACCGTAGAGAGGCCATAAGGAGCCCTAGGCAGCAATATCCCCTTGGAGACCAGTCCGCTGGAGGACGATGTATTGACTCTCGACGCAATTTGAGTGTTCCATCGTCATTTTGAGGCCCTGAACGTTACAATTAACAATCAGTTTCTGGTCGGATTTGAAAATCTATACTCACCATAAGAAGCCCGAGACAGCAATATCGCCATGGAGACAAGTCGGCTAGAAGACGATATATTGAATCTCGACGCAATTTGTGTTTTCCATCGTTATTAGGAGGCCCTGAATGTTACAATTAACTATAAGTTTTTCGTTGGATTCGAAAATCTAGACTCACTAGAGACGGACCATAAGGTCCGGAAGCAGCAATATCCCCTTGGAGACCAGTCCGCTGGAGGACGGTGTATTGACTCTCGACGCAATTTGAGTGTTCCATCGTCATTTTGAGGCCCTGAACGTTACAATTAACAATCAGTTTTGCGTCGGATTAGAAAATTTAGACTCACAGGAGAACGATCATATAGTGCCCGACGCAGCAATAGACCCTTGGAGACAAGTCGCCTGGAGGACGATGTATCGGATCCCGACGCAGTTTGACTGTTCCACCGTCATTAGGCGGCCCTGATCGTTAGAATTAACTATCAGTTTAGCGTCGGATTCGAAAATCTAGACTCACAGTAGAATGATCATAAGGTGCCCGAGGCAGCAATGGACCCTTGGAGACAAGTCGGCTGAAGGACGATGTATAGAATCTCGACGCAATTTCAGTGTTCCATCGTCTTTAGGAGGCCCTGAACTTTACAATTAACTATAAGTTTTTCGTCGGATTCGTAAATCTAGACTCGCTGGAGACCGACCATAAGGTGCCCGACTCAGCAATATCCCCTAGGAGACCAGTCCGCTGGAGGACGATGTATTGAATCGCGACGCAATTTGAGTGCTCCATCGTCATTAGGAGGCCCTGAAGGATACAATTACCTATCAGTTTCGCGTCGGATTCGAAAGTCTAGACTCACAGGAGAAGGACCATACGGTGCCCGAGGCAGCAATATCCCCTAGGAACAAGTCGGCTGGAAGACGATGTATTGAATCTCGACGCAATTTGATTGTTGCTCGTCATTATGAGGCCCTGATCGCTACAATTAACTAACTGCTTTGCGCCGGATTCGAAAATCTAGACTCATAGGAGAACGACGATAAGGAGCCCGAGGCAGCAATAGACTCGTGGAGACAAGTCGGCTGAAGGACGATGTATTGCATCTCGACGCAATTTGAGTGTCCCATCGTCATTAGGAGTCCCTGAACGTTACAATTAACTATCAGTTTCGCGTCTGATTCGAAAATCTAGACTCACAGGAGACGGACCACATGGAGCCCGAGGCGGCAATATCCCCTTGTAGTCAAGTCGGCTGGAGGTCGATGTATTGAATCTCGACGCAATTTGAGTGTTCCATCGTCAATAGGAGGCGCTGAACGTTACAATTAACAATCAGTTTTGCGTCGGATTAGAAAATTTAGACCCACAGGAGAACGACCATAAGGTGCCCGAGGCAGCAATAGACCCTTGGAGACTAGTCGGCTGAAGGATGATGTATTGCATCTCGACGCAATTTGTGTTTTCCATCGTCATTAGGAGGCCCTGACGTTACAATTAACTATCAGTTTCGAGTCGGATTCGGAAATCTAGACTCACAGGAGAACGACCATAAGGTGTCCGAGGCAGCAATAGACCCATGGAGAGAAGTCGGCTGAAGGACGATGTATTGAATCTCGACGCAATTTCAGTGTTCCATCGTCTTTAGGAGGCCCCGAAAGTTACAATTAACAAATAATTTCGCGTCGGATTCGAAAATCTAGACTCACAGGAGACGGACCACATGGAGCCCGAGGCGGCAATATCCCCATGTAGACAAGTCGGCTGGAGGTAGATGTATTGACTCTCGACACAATTAGAGTGTTTCATCGTCATTAGGAGGCGCTGAACGTTACAATTAACAATCAGTTTCTGGTCGGATTTGAAAATCTAGACTCACAGGAGAGCGACCATAAGAAGCCCGAGACAGCAATATCGCCACGGAGACAAGTCGGCTAGAAAACGATATATTGAATCTCGACGCAATTTGTGTTTTCCATCGTTATTAGGAGGCCCTGAGTGTTACAATTAACTATAAGTTTTTCGTCGGATTCGAAAATCTAGACTCACTAGAGACGGAGCATAAGGTCCGGAAGCAGCAATATCCCCTTGGAGACCAGTCCGCTGGAGGACGATGTATTGACTCTCGACGCAATTTGAGTGTTCCATCGTCATTTTGAGGCCCTGATCGTTACAATTAACAATCAGTTTTGCGTCGCATTCGAATACGTAGAATCACCGGAGACGAACCATGTGGTGCCCGAGGCAGCGATATCCCTCTGGAGACAAGTCGGCAGGAGGACGATGTAATGAATCCCGACGCGATTTGAGTGTTCCATCGTCATTAGGAGGTGCTGAACGTTGCAATTAACTACCATTTTTGCGTCGGATTCGTAATTCTAGACTCACAGGTAAAGGACCATATGGTGCCCGAGGCAGCAATATCCCCTTCAAGGCAAGTCGGCTGGAGGTCGATGTATTGAATCTCGACGCAATGTGAGTGATCCATCGTCGATAGGAGGCCCGGAACATAACAATTAACTATCAGTTTTTCGTCGGATTCTAAAATCTAGACTCACAGGGGAACGACTATAAGGTGCCCGAGGCAGCAATAGACCCTTGTAGACAAATCGGCTGAATGCCGATGTATTGAATCTCGACGCAATTTGAGTGCTCCATCGTCAATAGGAGGCGCTGAACGTTACAATTAACAATCAGTTTCGCGTCGGATTCGAAAATCTACTCACAGTAGAGCGGCCATAAGGAGCCCTAGGCAGCAATATCCCCTTGGAGACCAGTCCGCTGGAGGACGATGTATTGACTCTCGACGCAATTTGAGTGTTCCATCGTCATTTTGAGGCCCTGAACGTTACAATTAACAATCAGTTTTGCGTCGGATTAGAAAATTTAGACTCACACGAGAACGATCATATAGTGCCCGAGGCAGCAATAGACCCTTGGAGACAAGTCGCCTGGAGGACGATGTATCGGATCCCGACGCAGTTTGAGTGGTCCATCGTCATTAGGAGGCCCTGAACGTTAGAATTAACTATCAGTTTAGCGTCGGATTCGAAAATCTAGACTCACAGGAGAATGATCATAAGGTGCCCGAGGCAGCAATGGACCCTTGGAGACAAGTCGGCTGAAGGACGATGTATAGAATCTCGACGCAATTTCAGTGTTCCATCGTCTTTAGGAGGCCCTGAACTTTACAATTAACAATAAGTTTTTCGTCGGATTCGAAAATCTAGACTCACTGGAGACGGACCATAAGGTTCCGGAAGCAGCAATATCCCCTTGGAGACCAGGCCGCTGGAGGACGATGTGTTGAATCGCGACGCATTTTGAGTGCCCCATCGTCTATAGGAGACCCTGAACGTTACAATTAACTATCAGTTATGCGTCGGATATGAAAATCTAGACTCACAGGAGAATGATCATAAGGTGCCGGAGGCAGCAATGGACCCTTGGAGACAAGTCGTCTGGAGGTCGATGTATTGAATCTCGACGCAATGTGAGTGATCCATCGTCGATAGGAGGCCCGGAACATAACAATTAACTATCAGTTTTTCTTCGGATTCTAAAATCTAGACTCACAGGGGAACGACTATAAGGTGCCCGAGGCAGCAATAGACCCTTGTAGACAAATCGGCTGAATGCCGATGTATTGAATCTCGACGCAATTTGAGTGTTCCATCGTCATTAGAAGGCCCTGAACGTTACAATTAACTATCATTTTTGCGTCGGATTCGGAAATCTAGACACTCAGAAGAACGAACATAAGGTGCCCGAGGCAGCAATAGACCCTTCAGACAAGTCGGCTGGAAAACGATGTATTGACTCTCGAGGCAATTTGAATGATCCATCGTCATTAGGAGGCCCTCAATGTTACAATTAACTATCAGTTTTTCGTCGGATTCGAAAATCTAGACTCACAGGAGACGGACCATAAGGTGCCCGACTCAGCAATATCCCTTAGGAGACCAGTCCGCTGGAGGACGATGTATTGAATCCCGACGCAATTTGAGTGCTCCATCGTCATTAGGAGGATCTGGACGATACAATTGACTAACAGTTTCGCGTCGGATTCGAAAGTCTAGACTCACAGGAGAAGGACCATACGGTGCCCGAGGCAGCAATATCCCCTAGGAACAAGTCGGCTGGAAGACGATGTATTGAATCTCGACGCAATTTGAGTGTTCCATCGTCATTATGAGGCCCTGATCGTTACAATTAACTAACTGTTTTGCGCCGGATTCGAAAATCTAGTTTCATAGGAGAACGACCATAAGGAGCCCGAGGCAGCAATAGACTCTTGGAGACAAGTCGGCTGAAGGACGATGTACTGCATCTCGACGCAATTTGAGTGTCCCATCGTCATTAGGAGTCCCTGAACGTTACAATTAACTATCAGTTTCGCGTCTGATTCGAAAATCTAGACTCACAGGAGACGGACCACATGGAGCCCGAGGCGGCAATATCCCCTTGTAGTCAAGTCGGCTGGAGGTCGATGTATTGAATCTCGACGCAATTTGAGTGTTCCATCGTCAATAGGAGGCGCTGAACGTTACAATTAACAATCAGTTTCGCGTCGGATTCGAAAATCTACTCACAGTAGAGCGGCCATAAGGAGCCCTAGGCAGCAATATCCCCTTGGAGAACAGTCCGCTGGAGGACGATGTATTGACACTCGACGCAATTTGAGTGTTCCATCGTCATTATGAGGCCCTGATCGTTACAATTAACTAACTGTTTTGCGCCGGATTCGAAAATCTAGTTTCATAGGAGAACGACCATAAGGAGCCCGAGGCAGCAATAGACTCTTGGAGACAAGTCGGCTGAAGGACGATGTATTGCATCTCGACGCAATTTGAGTGTCCCATCGTCATTAGGAGTCCCTGAACGTTACAATTAACTATCAGTTTCGCGTCTGATTCGAAAATCTAGACTCACAGGAGACGGACCACATGGAGCCCGAGGCGGCAATATCCCCTTGTAGTCAAGTCGGCTGGAGGTCGATGTATTGAATCTCGACGCAATTTGAGTGTTCCATCGTCAATAGGAAGCGCTGAACGTTACAATTAACAATCAGTTTCGCGTCGGATTCGAAAATCTACTCACAGTAGAGCGGCCATAAGGAGCCCTAGGCAGCAATATCCCCTTGGAGACCAGTCCGCTGGAGGTAGATGTATTGACTCTCGACACAATTAGAGTGTTTCATCGTCATTAGGAGGCGCTGAACGTTACAATTAACAATCAGTTTCTGGTCGGATTTGAAAATCTAGACTCACAGGAGAGCGACCATAAGAAGCCGGAGACAGAATATCGCCATGGAGACAAGTCGGCTAGAAGACGATATATTGAATCTCGACGCAATTTGTGTTTTCCATCGTTATTAGGAGGTCCTGAATGTTACAATTAACTATGAGTTTTGCATCGAATTCGAATATCTAGACTCACAGGAGAACGATCATAAGGTGCCCCAGGCAGCATTAGACGCTTGGAGACAAGTCGGCTGGACGACAATGTATTGAAACGCGACGCAATTTGTGTGCTCCATTGTAACCAGGAGGCCATGTATGTTATAATTAACTATAAGTTTTTTCGTCGGATTCAAAAATGTAGACTCACTGGAGACGGACCATAAGGTTCCGGAAGCAGCAATATCCCCTTGGAGACCAGTCCGCTGCAGGACGATGTATTGAATCGCGACGCAATTTGAGTGCTCCAGCGCCATTACGAGGCCCTGTTCGGTACAATTAACTATCAGTTTCGCGTCGGATTCGAAAATATAAACTTACAGGAGAAGGACCGTATGGTGCCCGAGGCAGCAATATCCCCTTGGAGACAAGTCGGCAGAAGGACGATGTATTGAATTTTGACGCAATTTCAGTGTTCCTTCGTCATTAAGCGGCGCTGAACGTTACAATTAACTATCATTTTAGCGTCGGATTCGAAAATCCACTCACAGGAGAATTTCATATGGTCCTCGTGACAGCAATATCCCCTTGGATACAGGTTGGATGGAGGACGATGTATTGAATCTCGACGCAATTTGAGTGTTCCATCGTCATTAGGAGGCCCTGAACGTTACAATTAACTATAAGTTTTTCGTCGGATTCGAAAATCTAGACTCACTGGAGACGGACCATAAGGTTCCGGAAGCAGCAAAATCCCCTTGGAGACCAGGCCGCTGGAGGACGATGTATTGAATCGCGACGCATTTTGAGTGCTCCATCGTCATTAGGAGACCCTGAACGTTACAATTAACTATCAGTTATGCGTCGGATATGAAAATCGAGACTAACAGGAGAACGCCTACAAGGTGCCCGAGGCAGCAATAGACCTTTGGAGACAAGTCGGCTGGAGGACGATGTATTGACTCTCGACGCAATTTGAGTGTTCCATCGTCATTAGGAGGCCCTGAACGTCACAATTAACAATCAGTTTTGCATCGGATTAGAAAATCTAGACTCACAGGAGAACGACCATAAGGTGCCCGAGGCAGCAATAAACCCTTGGAGACTAGTCGGCTGAAGGACGATATATTGAATCTCGACGCAATTTGAGTGTTCCATCGTGATTAGAGGCGCTGAACGTTACAATTAACTATCAGTTTTGCGTCGCATTCGAATACGTAGAATCACCGGAGACGAACGATGTGGTGCCCGAGGCAGCGATATCCCTCTGGAGACAAGTCGGCAGGAGGACGATGTAGTGAATCCCGACGCGATTTGAGTGTTCCATCGTCATTAGGAGGTGCTGAACGTTGCAATTAACTACCATTTTTGCGTCGGATTCGTAATTCTAGACTCACAGGTAAAG